>NW_027421726.1:0-41434 GCF_009905375.1 Apium graveolens
TTAACAAGTTAAGGTAATTATTTATATTTCCATGTTTCTTCATTTTCTTTTCATATGTGTTATTTGCACAAACTTTTGGTAGAAATCAAACACTAAAATAAGTATCCCATTTTCCTTGTATATATGTATGTAGATTTAGAGTCACTTGTATTTGTTTTTACATGACCTCTATGTCAAGAATTATCCTTTCAAGATTATATATCAAGGTTAGAAAAAAACAGTTACATTTTTTGTAATTTTTTTTGTTCCTCATAAATAATCAAATACATGATATATGAAAAAAATGAAAATTTATAGAAAAGAAGCCCACGAATTATTTATATTTTATGTTCATATTTGTTGAATTATACTATTAAATTTATTTTAGTTTATGTATGACCTTACTTTAGAGACATTTTCACAGGAATTATATTTTTCTTGCTACTTGCAACAAGTTCCAAAAACAATGAAGAAAATGCTCCAAGTGCCTTCCCTTTCTCTTCATCAATGTACCGTGTCAGGTTTATTTATTATTCTTTAACTTTTACCATGCCAATATATTAATATAAATGCAGATAGTACAAGTGGATCTATGGGGTGTATTTTTTTTCTAATGTATATAAGACAAACAACTCTAAATTACTCTTTATTGACCTAATAAAACACGAAGTTTACTTATATTAGGAGTTTCCCATCTCACGGAGCCCCATCAATTTTTAACTTCATTTCATAACACACATGGTTGAAAATGAGATTTCTTACTTGATAGAGATGTAGCCTTTGTTTGGGAAATTTTTAGTGTTGGAAGAACTTATATTTTCAATACATGAATTGGTAGGGTCACCATTTTCAGCCTCACTAGAACCCGTTGCTTAGTAACTTCTATAGATCTGTAATTATTTGAAAAGTATAGAGTTATGATTATTCTTTAATCCAGTAGTAATATTGTTGGCGGTGTTACTGATGGTGGTAATTTTACTAGTCCAATTGGTGGCACTAGTAGTCGTAATCTTAGGAGTGGAATTGGTGGTGGGATTGTTGGTGGTAAAGTTCGTGCTAACTTAAGGAGTATCATTGGTGGTAAATTTAATAATGGCATAAGTGGTAGTATCATTGGTGGTATATTGGGTAGTTTTAATAGTGGGATTGGTTAGCATGACTAGCATCTTTAGTGGTTACATTGGTGGTACCAGAAACGATAATATTAGTAGTGGATTTGCTCGCATTGATGGTGCCATTGGTCTTGGTGCTCTTATTAGTGCAATTGGTGGCATTCAAAGCGGTAATCTTTGCAGGAGAATTGGTGGTGGTATTATTGGTGTTGGTGTTGAAGTTCGTGCTAGCTTAAGCAGTTCCATTTATGGCAAGTTTAATTATTATTACAGGTGGTAGCATTGATGTTATATTGCTTAGTCTTAGTAGTGGCATTGGTGGTGGCATTGGTGGTAGCTTAGTTGTCGTATTGGTAGCTTAGTGGTGGTATATATAATGTATTTTTATATATCATTTATCAATATTAAGTACCTTATTTACATATATTCATTCAATAATAATTAGTCGATTTAGCTGTTATATAATTGGACTTTAAATTGGATACCGGATAATTGTTCATTATTTTTATCGAATTGTTTAAATTTATATTTTTTGTAAAATAATAGGTGTTGTTGGGAGGCGATAAAGATAAAATAATTTTTTTTCATATTCAGTATATAAATTATTTTCTTATTCATTTATCTTGACATTTACATATTTTATATAAGTTACTTTATAATTCAAGATTAACCATATTTACATAGTTTATCTTGACATAAATATGTTTATGATGATTATTTAAGTTTTATTTTTTACAATATTGTATTTTCCTTGTAAATTTGAGTAAGTAGATTTGAGAATAATGTGTTTGTTTTTATCATAACAATTTATGAGTTCATGTTCTTTATTTTATCCTTAAAATGACGTCTCAATAATGTGTTTAACATATTTTATTAGCAAGAAAATCAAAAAAAAAATTTACACTATTGATATCATTTCAATTTAAATAAATATTGACTTTACTATGAATAATTCATATAAATTTCCAAAAGTTGATTGTTCAACAGTGTTAGTTTAACAAGATAATATCATTCCATAAAATAAAATATACATGTTTAAATTATTTAATCTCCATTAGTTTATTTTGTAACTTTTACCTAAAATTAAGAAAAGCCCTTTATAATAGAACATTATGCAATTTTTTGTGAGCATAGTTTGTACTCTTGTAATGTATCATCCCAATTGTTCTTCTGTCAAAACTTGCTTCAATTCTTCTTCTTGCTGATCAAGGCTTGCTTCTTCTTAGCGTTTTTTCTCAATGAGCAGCAAAGTGTCTGACTTCATCACAATTATAGCACTTGATCTTTGACTTGTAATTTTCCCATACCTTGACTCCTTGCCATAATTCTTTCTTTAATTCCTCTTACCAAAATAAAGTTGGAGGAAGTAGAGCCTTTTTTCAAAAACATTTTTTTGAAGTCTATATAGCCCATATTCTAAACTTTTTAAGTAAAAGAGCATCAATTTGTAGGATATCTTCATCATTACCATGATCAATTTTGTAATAACCATGATTTTTGTAATTATATATATATATACATTTTTCGCATTTTTAATTATTTGTTATATAAGAAAAATAATATTTTTATATAGATTTGTTATTACATCTAAAGACGCATATTTTTATATTAAAAATAAACATTTCTAGTTATCTAAAATATTTAAGTAAGGTTAAAAAAATTGTTTTAATTTATATGTGCATAATTTTAATTTAATATATATTTATTTTATCACTAGAATTTAATAATAGGTGTAGTTATGTTGTGTATATTTATTAGTACGTGTTATGTGTATTTGAAAACTCAGTCAACCAACTTGTGTATAAATAGGCTATTAGCATATCATTTTGTCTGTATAACATCTTCTCTTTTCAGGTATGTTGTATTTCCTATATTTTTATTTATGTATTTTACATGTTTATTGCATACTTCTATATATATATATATAAAAATTACATTTTTGTGAACTTATGTATCACTATTCTAATTCACTTTTATTAGTTTTTTTTTTTATTTAGTTCCATGGTTATTTGTATAACATTATAGTTTACTTAATTTAATCATTTACTTTGATGTAGATTATTAAATGTTTTAGTTAATAATAACCATTTTTTGGTAAATATTTAATGCATGAATTTATGTTTATAATTATGTGTTTTGTGCATGCATAATAATTCATATGTTATATGTTAAATATATGTTTGATTTAGATATGCATTTAGATTAGTGCACCAATTAAATATATGCTCATTTATTAAATTGATTATACTTATTTTGTATAATGATATTTTCACACGTAAGGTTATGAAAATTTTATACACCAATATTTATATTTTGTCCACTTTCATAATCATAAGCATATGTTACCTATTTTATTTATCTTTGTTACTTTATTTTAAGGATTATATAGATAGTAAATATTAAATGTACATCTATTTTATTCTGAATTTAAATAGTTTACATATAATTGATTTATTATTATATATAATGTATTTAAGTGTTGAGTTTTTTTTATTTGTCGGTACACTATTTTGAACTATTATATGAGAATGGTCGTATTTATATGTCAATATGAATTTATTTTGTTACTTGTAATGACAGTTAATTGTTATTATAAGTTAAGCTTTATAAAGTTAAAGTGTGGTTAGCTTAGTGGGATGTACATGTTAACATTCTGATTATTATATTAAGTGTATGTGTGTATGTCTAGGTTCATTTTGGCAACATAATTTGGCAGATATTGTTATTAACGTAAGTTAACTCTTCACACTTTATTTAATTTAAAATCTTTTAAATATTTTGGCACTTCTTTTGTTTTAAAATTTATGGATCAAGTACCCTGTTTTACAAATTGGGGAGAGCACACTCTCTCACACTTACTAGGGAGTGCTACTTATGATGGCTTCGGTAGAGCACACTCTCTCATTAAGGGGCCCATTATTCACAGAAATTATGAACTTTTGATACTGTGTCACCAGGTATTTGTGGCTTTAGCGAGGTGTGGAATTTTATATCTTATGTCATATGGATTTTGGAAAATGATTTTTATTTTATAAAATTATGATACTTGATCCACTAGTGTAGAACTGTTTTCTTGCTCGGCTCTTGGCTCATTACTCACAAATTTTCAGGTGCTTAGCTTTTGCAACATCTTAAAGGTGGATACTTTGGAACAATATTTTAGTGATTATGTTTGTATTGGAGCTGCGTCTCCCAAGATTTGCTTTATTTTCAGTTAGATGATTTTATTTCTGTGTGCGATTTTAGAAATTTATGAAAAATTAGAAACTTATTCTTATTATGGATTTAATTTGGAGTTTTAGCTGAATATTTAAGTATAACTATTTTGTGAAAAGTTGGGGTATTACAGTTGGTATTCAGAGCCTAGGTTAGCTGTAGACTGCCCTTTTAGGCTTAACCAGTTATGAGTTTAGTTATTTGTGTTTCCAAAAAAAACTACTTTTATTTTTTTTGGTTAAATATTTTCTGACTTTCTCGATGCAGAAATATTTTTGGTATCATTAAATGTTTTTGGTATGTTTAAATTTGGGGACCTAATTTTTTTAAGGGGGTAGAATGTAATAACCATAATTTTTGTAATTATATATATATATATTTTTTGCATTTTTAATTATTTGATTATATAAGGAAAATAATATTTTATTATATAGATTTGTTATTAAATCTAAAGACGCGTATTTTTATATTAAAAGAAACATTTCTAGTTATCTGAAATATTTAAGTAAGGTTAAAAAAATTGTTTTAATTTATATGTGCATAATTTTAATTTAATATATATTTATTTTATCACTAGAATTTAATAATAGGTGTAGTTATGTATTTGAAAAACTCAGTCAAACACTAAATCTGTGCTCATCTCTATTTTACATTTTTGGATATTGTGTGACTATATGTTCATATCACACGTTTGTTGTGGAGGCCTGGGGGCTGAAAAACTGCAGTGAGAAAGATGAACAGTTTAGTCATATTAGTCATATTGTTACTGCGGTTATGGTACCTGCTTACATTTATAGTTGAGAAGTTATTAGAAGGGCATAGAATGATACAACTGGATCTTATGGCTTGGACTTAATAAAGTAGCATGAAAGGATTCAAGGATAGATCATGTGAGAAATCTAAATGAGGTATATTGTCATTTCTTATATTCAATGTTATAGATTTTGTTGCATCTACATATTGACCAGAGACAAGATTAATAGTAAAATATGTTAGTTCCTCAATTCTCTTTGAGAAGCTTTAACAAAACTATGTCAAATTCATAATATGAGCCATAACCTTGTATCCTACTTCCTTTTGCTAAGACCACACAATCACTCATAAACTAGAGAAGTTATAAATATTTTCTCTCTATTTACCTCTTACTAACCATTTCGAAAAACAATGAAAATTTATAAATATTCTACTATAAACTTAGGGGTGTTTTTTGTAGTTGCAAGTGATAGGTTGTCTTACTGGTATGGAGATGATTCTTAAGGATGTTGGTTACTTGGTACAACTTGGAAGTGGGGTTACTGCTCCTTCTGCATACTTGGAGAACAACATGACAATGATTCCATCCTCTGAATTCCCCAATAGTGATGACCAACTATTATTTCTAAATCATTTTATGCTAAATACTATGTAAAAAACATGCTTCATCTACCGTGGTCTATAGTAGACTTACTATATCTTAAACACTGCTTCTTGCATTGATTTGCATCTTTTTTTGTTGACTTATTTTTATATAAATTTTATCAAATTTAAATGAGTATTTAAAGTGTTGTTAGGACTTGGTTTTAGTGGAACAAGTCTTGAATTTTGGTCTGAGTAATTCTATTGAAAATATGAATTGTTAGTTTCTTGATGGATTATCTAGGTTCAAGAATATAAATCCAATTAGAAGTTATTTTGCTTGCTTAAATAGTAATAATAACTCTTGACTTACAAAGTGAGAAATATTATAGGTTGTATTAGCAAACAAAAATAAAATTTTGGTAGAATAGAAAGCCTATAAGCCACAGTGGGAACATAATAATTATAATTTAATTGACTAATTTATTTCAACTAAAAATAAATGTTCATTTCAACTTAAAAGACAAATATTTAATAATTTGAATAAAGATATATTAATAGTGTTAAGGGTGGCTTAATAAATTTACATATTTAGAATTTGGATCAAATCGATTTTTCTAAAAAACTAATGAATTTGGATTTTATACAAAATTTTGAGGCCCAAGAATGGCGCAAATTACAACCCATCCGAATTAGATATATGTAAAAAACTTAATTTTATTACTTTTCATTTCTTCGAAAAATAATGTACATTTGTTAAATTTTCTTTAAATATATTAAAGATGTGTAGAATTTTTTCCGATTTAGAATTTTATCCCAAAATATTTTAGTGTAAAAAATTGGATGAAAAATAAAACTATCAAAAAAATTATTTCGATATTTTCAAAATTCCAAATTTGAGTAAATCCAAGTTTTTTCTCTTTAGGAGAGAAGCAAAGTTTTATAATAAATATATGTTCAGGAAGCTTCGGGCCTTTTTAAATATGGCTTTCTTAAGATCGGTTTTTCAAATTTTTTATGGTTTATTAGTTGAGGTCAGTAGGGAATTTATATATAATTTCACTAAATAAAATTTAAAAATTTTTGAGAAAATATTATTTCTAGTTAAGTTTTTTCTACAATTCTTACCACTTAATTTATAGAATCTCCTTTTATTTACAATACAAAATAAATTAAAGGAATGCTTGTTTACTTATGTTTGTAAATCAACACCCAATTAGTTTGTATAATACATGGAGCACACTTTGTTAAATTATATTTTTACAAAAAAAAAATTTGAATTTGTAATACGAAATTGATACTAAGATAAAAAACAATTTAAAATAAATTGGGCCCATTGAAACCCATGATATACAATTGGGCGTGCAAAATAAGATATTAAAAAGGTAGGTAAAACCCTAATATGAGCACAAGCCCGCCGCCTTA
Organism: Apium graveolens; assembly: GCF_009905375.1. NCBI lineage: Eukaryota > Viridiplantae > Streptophyta > Magnoliopsida > Apiales > Apiaceae > Apium > Apium graveolens. Next base: position 7,068 of record NW_027421726.1, read on the forward strand.
CAAACAAAATGAATTTGTACATGGCTATGAAATAGTGTTTTGGAGTTATTTGTATTTTCTATGAAAGAGTGTTTTGGTTCTCTAAAGTTAAACACATTTCCAAATGAATTGGTGGAGGACTAATCAAATGAATGGAGGACTAAGTGGATAAGGTTTACAGGTTATCATGAATTGATGTTGTTTAACAAAGTTAAGGTAATAATTATATTTCCCTGATTCTTCATTTTCTTTTCATATGTGTTATTTGCACAAACTTTTGGTAGAAATCAAACACTAAAATAAGTATCCCATTTTCCTTGTATATATGTATGTAGATTTACATGGAATGTCACTTGTATTTGTTTTTACATGACCTTTATGTCAAGAATTATCCTTTCAAGATTATATGTCAAGGTTAGAAAAAAAACAATTACATTTGTAGTCATTTTTTTTGTTCCTCATAAATAATCAAATACTGATATATGAAAAAAATGAAAATTTATAAAAAAGAAGCCCACACATTATTTTTATTTTATGTTCATATTTGTTGAATTATACTATTAAATTTATTTTATGTTTATGTATAACCTTACTTTAGAGACATTTTCACAGGAATTATATTTTTCTTGCTACTTGCAACAAGTTCCAAAAACAATGAAGAAAATGCTCCAAGTGCCTTCCCTTTCTCTTCATCAATGTACGGTGTCAGGTTTCTTTATTTTCTTTAACTTTTACCATGCCAATATATTATTAATATAAATGTAGATAGTACAAGTGGATCTATGTGGGGTGTATTTTTTTTCTAATGTATATAAGACAACAACTCTAAATTACTCTTTGTTGACCTAATTAAACACGAAGTTTACTTATATTAGGAGTTTCCCATCTCACGAAGCCCCATCACTTTTTAACTTCATTTCACAACACACATGGTTGAAAATGAGATTTCTTACTTGATAGAGATGTAGCCTTTGTTTGGGAAATTTTTTAGTGTTGGAAGAACTTATATTTTCAATACATGAATTGGTAGGGTCACCATTTTCAGCCTCACTAGAACATGTTGCTTAGTAACTTCTATAGATCCGTAACTATTTGAAAAGTATAGAGTTGTGGTTTTTCTTGATTCAGTAGTAATATTGTTGGCGGTGTCACTGGTGATGGTAATTTTACTAGTCCAATTGGTGGCACTAGTAGTCGTAATCTTAGGAGTGGAATTGGTGGTGGGATTGTTGGTGGTGAAGTTCGTGTTAACTTAAGGAGTATCATTGGTGGTAATTTTAATAATGGCATAAGTGATAGTAGCATTGGTGGTATATTGGGTAGTTTTAATAGTGGGATTGGTGGCAGCATGACTAGCATCTTTAGTGGATACATTGGTGGTACCAGAAACGATAATATTAGTAGTGGATTTGCTGGCATTGATGGTGCCATTGGTCCTGGTGCTCTTATTAGTGCAATTGGTAGCATTGAAAGGGGTAATCTTTGCAGGAGAATTGGTAGTGGTATTATTGGTGTTGGTTTTGAACTTCGTGCTACCTTAAGCAGTTCCATTTATGGCCAGTTTAATTATGGTATTACAGGTGGTAGCATTGATGTAATATTGGTTAGTCTTAGTAATGGCATTGGTGGTAGCTTAGTGGTCCTATTGGTAGCTTAGTGGTTGTATTATTAGTGTTAGTGTTAAAGTTCGTGCTAGCTTAAGCAGTTCCATTTATGGCCAGTTTAATTATGGTATTAGGTGGTAGCATTGATGTTATATTGGTTTTTAGTAGTGGCAATTTATGGTAGCATTTCTAGTAGCTTTAGGGGTAGCACTGGTTGTATATTAGGTAATATTATGAGTTGATTTAGCTTCGGAGATGGTGGTTGTGACGCCCTCCAAACCCAGGTAAGAAGTTTGGGGTTCACAACACATATATTATATAAACCTGTATATGAAATATTATATGCAATTACCGTTATTTACGCAAGCACAGTCACAACAGGTTAAAGTATGAAAACCAGCCACAACCTTGACTTTTATTACGTCATACCAAATCCCAACTAGTTTAACTTACAACTGAAAATGAAATCATTCTTAGAAACTTGCATAACTCAAACTAGCTCGATCCAACTCAACCTGGAATCTTAGATCGTATACTGGACTGGGGGTCCTCATTACCAATAATTTCCATTTTAACTATAGAATAACGTAAATAGATTCACAAGGGTGAGCTAACTAGCTCAGCAAGTTATAATATATAATAACTGAGTGTAAACAATGATCAATTGAAATGATTCATAGGAATCAAGTTCCTTGTTAAGCAATTATTAGAATTGGATATTCATTTTTAAGTTTAAAACCAAGGTTAGGCTGCTGATCAGTGACACACTAACCCGATTAAGGCACACAACTCTGTTCTCTATACTGGATCCAAGGCACACATTGGCCTAATATGACCACCAATCTGGTCTGACCACGAATATGTTCCATATTTAGAACGCTATCTAATTCTATAACAATTCAACATGATAAATATTGTAATTCAATAAAACAGAATCATAATTAACGTTGATAAAACATTTATTTCAGAGCATAAAGCAATTCATAAATATCACCAGAGTATATCAGGGTATGTATGAGGAATAGCTTCCAGCCTGTAGGAGAATCAGGTATTAAAGAATAATGGTTATACAAGGTTCACTATACCATAGAATTGCTTTCGCAACCAGATTTCTAAAAACTATCTAAAAAATGTTGTGGTTGAAAGGTGATTTCATGTCTATTGCAAGGGATTTTAAAAACATTGCAACTGAATCAACAAAATTTCGAGGTAGTTACAAATATATGTTATTGCAATACATTATATAATCGTTACAGTAGATCAGAGATTTGGGCCCAAAAGTTAGGCGGTCTTGTTCAAAACTTGTGAGCGGGCTTGCTGAAATTGTTTTCCCGGCTGTCAATTAAATAATATAAAAACACACGGACTTTCAAACAATCTCCACTGCGGTGAAAGATTAAATCTTGCTGAAATATTCTCTCAAACACTGAATATTAAATCTTTGTAAAGACTAAAGCTCCAAGAAGATTAAATCTCGGAAAAGATTAAACCTTGAACGGAATGTTCTTTTTCCCCAAATCATCTTTCCTAAAGTTCTTTCAATTCACTAAATTTAATTAGGAGAGATTAAATTTGGTCGATTATTGTTAATCTTGTTTAATTTACCTCCTTGCTTTTCTCCTTTCTATGTTTATTTTGTGTTTGGGATCTTTATTAAATCATGTTTATGTGTCAATCGTGTCTTATTATCAGTTCTGAGTTGTATTGGGAATTGTTTGGAATGACAGTGGTATGAAATTTTGAGGTATCACTTGAGGTTGTAATAGTAGAATTTGTATTTTGGATTTTTTGTTTGCTCGGTCTTCTGATGATAGTTGGTAATATTTATAAAATGAAGTACTACAAAGAAGAAATTCATACTTTCAGATGTTTTATTATATATTGAATCGTTAAATAAAAAACTTGTGTCCAATCGCCTAGGTCATATAAAGGTGTTTGTATAATTGTTTATTAAGAATCAATTAAGCAAGTGTTATTATAATTCACATCTTATAATTTTTTTTACTCGTTTCATTTGTAGAAAAAGATAAAAGAAAATTGTGAGAAGATGACCCGAGCTACGGGAAGTGAGGAACACAATGTCTTGAAAGAAGAGATACCACAAGTGTCGATAACAAGAATAGTTCAAGGACGAGAGGCGATATGTTATTAATACAAATAACGAAGAAATAACATCTATAGTATTGGTGGAGGACATTGATCTACAACTATGACCTTGCTACCTACTACAGGGAAATGTATCAAGTTAGCAAAAGTGGAAGGGTGCCATCTTTTATAACATGGATTCCCTTGGATAGGTAAAACATTTTGTGCTTTTTTTTATAACTCCTTATCATTTGGTGATAAGGAATTAAATTAAATTACAATCTGAGATTCTCAGATTATTATTTACAAAACCCGGTACCTGACTTTCTCTTTGCTGGGTGGTTTCTCCACAACTTGGATCAAATCGACTCATCAAAAAAACATCTTCTCCTCAAGGTAAACATCAGAGTCTTGGAGGAAACATCTCGATTTTGGTCGCTTTTGTTTTTTCTCATAGTTATAAACAAAAATACCGAAACCACGACAAGACAAACAGGTATATTGTAATTATGGGACATACATATATGATATTCCTTGTTATGGACCTCCACATCTACATGTCTTCCACTATGATTTAGTTGGATAGTACACACACATATGTTTTTCCCTATGACTTTACATGTTTGTTTTTGCTCAGGTAAGTTGTTTAAAATTTATGTTAAATTTTACCGTTTTGTTTGATATATGGTTATTAGATTAAGGTCGTGTCAAATTTTACCCTTTTTGCAAACTTTTTTTAATTATTATTTCACAATCACTAGGTCATGTTACCTATTAGGGAGGAGGAAGTTAAGAATGTAGTCTTTTTCATGCATCAATACAAGTCACTAGATCCACATGGGTCGAACCCAGCATTTTTCAAACGTATTGAAATATTTTTAAAAGGTATGTTGTTCTATTTTGTCAGATTTTCTTTGATACACCACATGGGCCAAGGGAAACTAAATCGTAGGCTTGTATGTCTTATTCCTAAGGTTAAACAACTGAAACATATGGAAGATCTTCGACCTATCTATCTTTATAATGTTCTGATGCGCATACTGTCAAAGGTGGTGGTGAATAAGTTTAAACTATGTTTAATCTAGACAGTGTCTAACAAACAGAGTGCTTTTAATGAAGGGAGGCTATTAGTTCATAATACAGTGATTGCATTTGAAGTCACAAGGGAAAAAAGGGCGTGGCTAGGTTAAGAATTGATATTTTATGGCATTAGATAGCTTGGAATGGAGATTTATTGATACAACGATTAAAGTTCTCTTTTACAACTTAAACAACTTTGGTACACTTTATTTTCTCCTTTTCACCATGTTCCAGATTCAAGTATCCGCCAGTAGCACTTAATTTGTTAATTATATGGATAAAAAGGATTTTAACATAGAATTGATTTGTTGAAAAATATGTGTAAGTAAAACAAAATTGAACACAATGTGTCTCTCTAATTAATAACCACTCTTTAATTTTGATCAAATTTCTGCATTGCAAAGTAATACATTATAAAAAATTAGAGCCTCCATGTATTGAGAAATACATGTATACAACACTCTATAATCCACCAGCATACCAGGAAAATTATAATGTTTCTATCATCTCTACTATTTTTTATTTATTTTAAATTTAGATTAATTTTAATTTCCATATTGTTAACCATGTTTATTAGATTTAAGGTTTAAGAAATCAAATACCATTACTCAGCTATCATATCACACATTACCATTCTCTTATAGAGGAACTTAATAAATTGGGGATATATTGATAAAGTTTTTGGAGAAAACCTTACCATTTAGCGATATCATTATATATCATTAAGCGTGAAGGTCTGCTCCAAAGAATGATGATCCATTGGTACATCAAGGCATTTTCTTGGTGTTGGTGATATTGATGACAAAGTTGTCTCAAAGAACGGAAAGTTATTAATTTTTGATTATCTTGGAAAGTGTTTTTATATATTTTTAAGATTTAACATAACGTTATTATATAATTTTATGTGCAAAAATTCATAAGCGACAATATCTGATAGTGGCTATAATATATAAGTTGTATTACAGAAAATGTGATCATATATTCATGATTCCAGCAAACTACAATAATTATTGAATTCACTTTATATGTTGAAATATATCTGACCCTCCTAACCCTTCTAACACAGAGTCTTATATATTATTTTATATATAAAGAATAAGTCATGAGTTGCTTATGTAATGAGAGCCAAAAAGGTGAAACAAATTGAACATGAGATTTTTGTACTCGTTCCATTAAACTTTTATGTGGTCTCAGCATCACTTGATCTAATATTCGAGGAAAGACTTGAGAACGTAATAGCAAGGCACACTCCCCTTGCAACAACAACAAGTTAATGCTTTATTCTTATATGCAGCTTAAGCAAAACACTGAAAATATTTTTTGTTTCATTATGTATTCTTTGTGAGATGCATAGAAAGTAGAAACATGTTGAAACCATTATTTGTAGATACAATGCAAATATTACAAACCAAGTCATTTTATAGATGATTTAAGAATTACAGGTGTAATGATTTTAATTTTAGTCAATTTTTTATTTCATCATCTAATTGCTGACATAATTTTAAGAATCGGATTATTCTGTGCTCATCTTTGTTTTACATTTTTGGATATTGTGTGACTATATGTTCATATCACAGGTTTGTTGTGGAGGCCTGGGGGCTGAAAAATTGCACTGAGAAAGATGAACGGTTTAGTCATATTAGTCATATTGTTAGTGCGGTTATGGTACGTGCGTACATTGATAGTTGAGAAGTTATTAGAAGGGCATAGAATGATACAAATGGATCTTATGCTTGGACTTAATAAAGTAGCAAGAATGGATTCGAGGATAGATCATGTGAGAAATCTAAATGAGGTATATTATCATTTCTTATATTTAATGGTATAGATTTTGTTGCATCTACATATTGACCAAATACAAGACTAATAGTAAAATATGGTAGTTCCTCAATTCTCTTTAAGAAACTTTAACAAAACTTTGTCAAATTCATAATATGAGCCATAACCTTGTATCCTACTTCCTTTTGCTAAGACCACACAATCAGTCATAAACGAGACAAGTTATAAATATTTTCTCTCTATTTACCTCTTACTAACCATTTCTAAAAATAATGAAATATTTATAAATACTCTACTATAAACATACGGGTGTTTTTTGTAGTTGCAAGTGATAGGGTGTCTTACTGGTATGGAGATGATTCTTAAGGATGTTGGTTACTTGGTACAACTTGGAAGTGGGGTTGCTGTTGCTTCTGCAAACATGGAGAACAACATGCCAATAATTCCATCCTCTAGATACCCCATTAGTGATTGCAGCAACTATTACTATTTCTAAATCATTTTATGCTAAATGATATGTAAAAAACATGCTTCATGTGCGGTGGTCTACAGTAGACTTACTATATCTTAAACACTGCTTCTTGGATTGATTTGCATGTTTCTTTGTTGACTTATTTTTATGTAAATTTTATTAAATTTAAATGAGTATTTAAAGTGTTGTTAGGACTTGGTTTTAGTGGAACAAGTCTTGAATTTTGGTCTGACTAATTATATTAAAAACATGAATTGTAAGTTTCTTTATGGATTATTTAGGTATAAGAAGAACCAACTAAATTTCAACACTTGTACAGTCACGTCATTTTATAACTATTTTGGTACAGATTTTGGATTAAGTAGCATTATTAAAAAACTCATTTACAAGAGATTTTGGATTAAGTAGCATTATTAAAACTCTCAGCGGCCTCTCTTCTTTCATCCTCTCTGTTAGGGTTTGTCTATTTTCAAGTAAATCGAGGGGCTTCCACTGGTTTTCTCCGGTGGAAAGCCCCAACCCCTTTATTTTCTGTTATTCTCGTTTATTTCCTTTCAATAAAATCTAATTTTTTTGGTGTTTGTGTGTCTCTCCTTTAGGAGTGTGTGTTTTATCTCTCCTTTGGAGTGTTTGTTATGTTTTTATTTAGTCATGGTTGGGTTTATCTGGTGATAGATGTGTTGAGGACAAATTTATTGATATTTTTGGTGATCTGCAAAGCCTGCATTGGATTTGGGACGGTGGTGATTATTGCAACAGCTCACCTTTCACAACTAAAGATTGGTCATCTTTCATGGGTTTATACTTTCGGCATGTCTATAGCTGGTATCCTGTATGTAGATAGCTGGGGTGCCTTCGGCATGTCTATAGCTGGTGTCCGACATGTAGATAGCTGGGGGTACCGCTTCTTCAATCTCATTTTATGCGATTGGTGTTTCTAAACACTGGGCTAACCATAGTTTTTATGTAATATGGTCAATTGCGATGTTGCTATTTTCAGAGATGTTGCTGCAATTTGGATCACTTGGGATGTCTTTGATTTCGTTTTTAATTTCAAGAATTTTTAAATTCTATGTGTTAAACGATCAGCAAACAAATCATCTAATTGTTTTTAGTATGTTATTTGTTTTATCACCTGGTTGTATCGACAGTTGCGGGTTTGTCCCGACTGTACTATATTCAATTTAATGAGAACTTTCTGCATTTGTCAAAAAAAAAATCTAGGTACAAGAAGATAAATGCAATTAGAAGTTATTTTGCTTGCTTAAATACCAATAATAACTCTTTACTTACAAAGTGAGAAATATTATAGGTTCTATTAGCAAACAAAAATAAAATTTTTGTAGAATACAAAGCCAATAAGCCACAGTGGGAACATAATAATTATAATTAAATTGACTAATTTATTTCAACTAAAAATGATAAATGTTCATTTCAACTTAAGAGATAAATATTTAATAATTTAAATAAAGATAATTAAATAGTGTTAAGGGTGGCTTAATTAATTTACATATTTAGAATTTGGATCAAATCAATTTTTCTAAACAATTAATGAATTTGAATTTTATACAAAATTTTGAGGCCCAAGAATGGCGCAAATTACAGCACGTCCGAATTAGATATATGTAAAAAAACTTAATTTTATTACTTTTCATTTCTTCGAAAAATAATGTACATTTGTTAAATTTTCTTTAAATATATTAAAGATGTGTAGAATTTTTTCGATTTAGAATTTTATCCCCAAATATTTTAGTGTAAAAAATTGGATGAAAAATAAAACTATCAAAAAAATTATTTCGATATTTTTAAAATTCCGAATTTGAGTAAATCCAAGTTTTTTCTCTTTAGGAGAGAAGCAAATTTTTATAATAAAATATATGTTCATGCAGCTTCGGGCCTTTTTAAATATGACTTTCTTAAGATCGAATCAGACGAGTTTTTCAAAATTTTTATGGTTTATATTTAACACTAAATATAACGTGTTTTTATATATCATTTATCAATATTAAGTACCTTATTTACAAATATTGATTCAATAATAATTAGTCGTTTTAGTTGTTATATAATTGGACTTTAAATTGGATCCTCGATAATTGTTCATTGTTTTTATTGAATTGTTTAAATTTATATTTTTTGTAAAATACTAGGTGTTGTTGGGAGGCGATAAAGATAAAATAATTTTTTTTCATATTCAGTATATAACATATTTTCTTATTCATTTATTAATGTTGTGTATTTTTTTAGAAAAGACATATCAATATATAAAGATAAATTAAATAGTGTTACGGGTGGCGTAATTAATTTAAATATTTAGAATTTTTATCAAATCAATTTTTCTAAAAAATAATGAATCTGGATTTTATACAAAATTTTGAGGCCCAAGAATGGCGCAAATTACGGCACGTCCGAATTAGATATATGTAAAAAACTTAATTTTATTACTTTTCGTTTCTTCTAAAAATAATGTACATTTGTTAAATTTCTTTAAATATATTAAAGATGTGTAGAATTTTATCCGATTTAAAATTTTATCCCAAAATATTTTAGTGTAAAAAATTGGATGAAAAATAAAACTATCAAAAAAATTATTTCGATAATTTTAAAATTTCGAATTTGAGTTAATCCAAGTTTTTTCTCTTTAGGAGAGAAGCAAAATTTTATAATAAAATTTATGTTGAGACAGCTTAGGGCCTTTTTAAATATGACTTTCTTAAGATCGAATCAGACCAGTTTTTCAAATCTTTTATGGTTTATTAGTTGAGGTCAGTAGGGAATTTATATATAATTTCACTAAATAAAATTTAAATTTTTTGAGAAAATATCATTTCTAGTTAAGTTTTTTCTTCAATTCTTACCACTTAATTTATAGAATCTCATTTTATTTACAAAACAAAATAAATTAAAGGAATGCTTGTTTACTTATGTTTGTAAATCAACACCCAATTAGTTTGTATAATACATGGAGCAGACTTTGTTAAATTATATTTTTACAAAAAGAAAAAATTTTAATTTGTAATAAGAAATTGATACTAAATAAAAAACAATTTAAAATAAATTGGGCCCATTCAAACCCATGATATACAATTAGGCTTGCAAAATATAGGATATTAAAAAGGTAGGTAAAACCCTAATATCAGCACAAGCCAGCCGCCTTACAAACAAATGAATTTGTACATGGCCATGAAATAGTATTTTGGAGTTATTTGTATTTTCTATGAAAGAGTGTTTTGGTTCTCTAAAGTTAAACACATCTCCAAATGAATTGGCCGACTACTAATCAAATGAATTGGTGGAGGACTAAGTGGATAAGGTTTACAGGTTATCATGAATTGATGTTGTTTAACAAAGTTAAGGTAATTATTTATATTTCCATGTTTCTTCATTTTCTTTTCATATGTGTTATTTGCACAAACTTTTGGTAGAAATCAAACACTAAAATTAGTATCCCATTTTCCTTGTATATATGTATGTAGATTTAGAGTCACTTGTATTTGTTTTTACATGACCTCTATGTCAAGAATTATCCTTTCAAGATTATATATCAAGGTTAGAAAAAAACAGTTACATTTTTTGTAATTTTTTTTGTTCCTCATAAATAATCAAATACATGATATATGAAAAAAAATGAAAATTTATAGAAAAGAAGCCCACGAATTATTTATATTTTATGTTCATATTTGTTGAATTATACTATTAAATTTATTTTATGTTTATGTATGACCTTACTTTAGAGACATTTTCACAGGAATTATATTTTTCTTGCTACTTGCAACAAGTTCCAAAAACAATGAAGAAAATACTCCAAGTGCCTTCCCTTTCTCTTCATCAATGTACCGTGTCAGGTTTATTTATTATTCTTTAACTTTTACCATGCCAATATATATTATTAATATAAATGCAGATAGTACAAGTGGATCTATGTGGGGTGTATTTTTTTTCTAATGTATATAAGACAAACAACTCTAAATTACTCTTTATTGACCTAATAAAACACGAAGTTTACTTATATTAGGAGTTTCCCATCTCACGGAGCCCCATCACTTTTTAACTTCATTTCATAACACACATGGTTGAAAATGAGATTTCTTACTTGATAGAGATGTAGCCTTTGTTTGGGAAATTTTTTAGTGTTGGAAGAACTTATATTTTCAATACATGAATTGGTAGGGTCACCATTTTCAGCCTCACTAGAACCCGTTGCTTAGTAACTTCTATAGATCTGTAATTATTTGAAAAGTATAGAGTTATGATTATTTTTTAATCCAGTAGTAATATTGTTGGCGGTGTTACTGATGGTGGTAATTTTACTAGTCCAATTGGTGGCACTAGTAGTCGTAATCTTAGGAGTGGAATTGGTGGTGGGATTGTTGGTGGTAAAGTTCGTGCTAACTTAAGGAGTATCATTGGTGGTAAATTTAATAATGGCATAAGTGGTAGTATCATTGGTGGTATATTGGGTAGTTTTAATAGTGGGATTGGTGGCAGCATGACTAGCATCTTTAGTGGTTACATTGGTGGTACCAGAAACGATAATATTAGTAGTGGATTTGCTCGCATTGATGGTGCCATTGGTCTTGGTGCTCTTATTAGTGCAATTGGTGGCATTGAAAGCGGTAATCTTTGCAGGAGAATTGGTGGTGGTATTATTGGTGTTGGTGTTGAAGTTCGTGCTAGCTTAAGCAGTTCCATTTATGGCAAGTTTAATTATAGTATTACAGGTGGTAGCATTGATGTTATATTGCTTAGTCTTAGTAGTGGCATTGGTGGTGGCATTGGTGGTAGCTTAGTTGTCGTATTGGTAGCTTAGTGGTGGTATTATTAGTGTCGGTGTTGAAGTTCGTGCTAGCTTAAGTAGTTCCATTTATGGCCAGTTTAATTATGATATTACAGGTGGTAGCATTGATGTTATATTGGTTAGTCTTAGTAGTGGCAATTTATGGTAGCATTGTTGGTAATTTTAGTGGTAGTACTGGTTGTATATTAGGTAATATTAGTAGTTGATTTAGCTTCAGAGAGGGTGGTTGTGACGCCCTCCAAACCCGAATCAGAAGTTTGGGGTTCACAACACACATATTATATAAACTGTATATGAAATATTATATGCAATTACCCTTATTTACGCAACCACGGATCACAATAGGTTAAAGTATGAGAAACCAACCACAACCTTGACTTTTATTATGTCATACCAAATCCCAACTAGTTTAACTTACAAATGAAAATGAAATTATTCTTACAAACTTGCATAACTCAAACTAGCTCGATCCAACTCAACCGGGAATCCTAGATCGCATACTGGACTGTGGATCCTCGTTACCAATAATTTCTATTTTAACTGTAGAATGACTTAAACAGATTCATAAGGGTTAGCTAACTAGCTCAGGAAGTTATAATAATAATAACCGGGTGTTAACAATGATCAATTGAAATGATTCATAGGAATCTAGTTCCTTGTTAAGCAATTATTAGAATTGGATATTCATTTTTAAGTTTAAAACCAAGGTTAGGCTGCTGATCAGTGACACACTAACCGGATTAAGGCACACATCTCTGTTCTCTATACTGGATCCAAGGCACACATTGGCCTAATATGACCACCAATCTGGTCTGACCACGAATCTGTGCCATATTTAGAAACCTATCCAATTTTTATAACAATTCAACATGATAAATATTGTAATTCAACAAAACAGAATCATAATTAAAATTGATAAAACATTTATTTCGGGGCATAAACTAATTCATAAATATCACCAGAGTATATCAGGGTATGTATGAGGAATAACTTCCAGCCTGTAGGAGTATCAGGTATTAGATGAATAATGGTTATACAAGGTTTAGTTCACTATACCATAGAATTGCTTTCGCAACCATATTTTTAAAACCATCCAAAAAACGTTGCTGGTGAAAGGTGATTTCATGTCTTTTGCAAGGGATTTTAAAAACATTGCAACTGAATCAACAAAATTTCGAGGTCGTTACAAATACATGTTATTGCAATACATTATATAATCGTTACAGTAGATCAGAGATTTGGGCCAAAAAGCTAGGCTGTCTTGTTCAAAACTTGTGAGCGGGCTTGCTGAAATTATTTTCCCGGCTGTCTATTAAATAAACAAAAAAAAACACAGACTGTCAAACAATCTCCACTGCGACGAAAGATTAAATTTTTGCTGAAATATTTCTCTCAAACACTGAATATTAAATCTTTGTAAAGACTAAAGCTCCAAGAAGACTAAATCTCGGAAAAGATTAAACCTTGAACGGAATGTATTTTTTTCCCCAAATCATCTTTCCTAAAGTTCTTTCAATTCACTAAATTTAATTTAGGAGAAGATTAAATTTGGTTGATTATTGTTAATTATTGTTTAATTTACCTCCTTGCTTTCATGTTTCTATGTTATTTTGTATTTGGGATCTTTTATGGATGTTACACTATTTGTTAATTAGGGGTTTTTTTTATTAAATTATATTTATGTGTCAATCGTGTCTTATTATCAGTTCTGAGTTGTAATGGGATTTGTTTGGAATGACAGTTGTATGAAATTGTAAGGTATCACTTGTCGTTGTAAAAGTAGAATTTGTTTTTTGGACTTTTTGTTTGTTCCATGTTCTAATAGTTTGTTAATCTTTATAGAATGAAGTACTACAAAGAAGAAATTTCGGATGTTTTATTATATATTGACTCGTTAAATAAAAACTTGTGTCCAATCGCCTAGGTCATATAAAGGTATTTGTATAATTGTTTATTAAGAATCAATTAAGCAAGTGTTATTATAATTCACATCTTATAATTTTTTTTACTGTTTTCATTTTAGAAAAAGATAAAAGAAAATTGTGAGAAGATGACCCGAGCTATGGGAAGTGAGAACAAATGTCTTGAAAGAAGAGATACAACAAGTGTCGATAACAAGAATAGTTCAAGGACGGAGAGGCGATATGTTATTAATACAAATAACGAAGAAAATGACATCTATAGTATTGGTGGAGGACATTGATCTGCAACTATGACCTTGCTACCTACTACAGGGAAATGTATCAAGTTAGCAAAAGTGGAAAGGTTGCCATCTTTTATAACATGGATTCCCTTGGATAGGTAAAATAGTTTGTGCTCTTTTTATCAACTCCTTATCATTTGGTGATAAGGAATTAAATTAAATTTCAATCTGAGATTCTCATATTGTTATTTACAAATCTCGGTACCTGACTTTCTCTTTGCAGGGTGGTTTCTCCACAAACATGGATCAAATCGAATCATCAAAAAGCATCTTCTGCTCAAAGTAAAATATCAGAGTCTGGAGGAACATTTCGATTTGGTCGCTTTGGCTTTGGCTCATAGTTATAAACAAAAAAATCGAAACCACGACAAGATAAACATGTATATTGTAATTATGGGACATGCATATGTGATATTCCTTGTTATGGCCTCCATATCTATATGTCTTCCACTATGATTTAGTTGGATAGTACACACACATATATTTTTTCCTATGGCTTTACATGGTTTTGTTTCTGCTCGGGTAAGTTGTTTAAATTTCTGTCAAATTTTACCGTTTTTGTTTGATATATGGTTATTCGATTAAGGTCGTGTCAAATTTTACCCTTTTTGCAAACTTTTTTTAATTATTATTTCGCAATCAGTACGTCATAGTACCTATTAGGGAGGAGGAAGTTAAGAATGTAGTCTTGTTCATGCTCCAAAGAATGATGGGTCGAACCCGGCATTTCACAATACAACTCACTAGATCCACATGGGTCGAACCCGGCCTTTTTCATACGTATTGAAATATTTTTTAAAAGATATGTTGTTCTATTTTGTCAGATTTTCTTTGATACATGACATGGGCCAAGGGAACTAAATCGTAGGCTTGTATGTCTTATTCCTAAGGTTAAACAACTGAAACATATGGAAGATCTTCGACCTATCTATTTTTATAATGTTGTGATACGCATACCGTCGAAGGTGGTGGTGAATAAGTTTAAACTATGTTTAATCTAGACAGTGTCTAACAAACAAAGTGTTTTTAATGAAGGGAGGCTATTAGCTCATAATACAATGATTGCTTTGAAGTCACAAGGGAAAAAAGGTCCTGGCTAGGTTAAGAATTGATATTTTAAGGCATAAGATAGGTTGGAATGGATATTTATTGATATAACGATTAAAGTTCTCTTTTACAACTTAAAAAACTTTGGTACACTTTATTTTCTCCTTTTTATCATGTACCAGATTCAAGTATCCCCCACTAGAACTCAATTTGTTAATTATATGGATAAAAAGGATTTTAACATAGAATTGATTTGTTGAGAAATATGTGTAAGTACTACATTATAAAAAATTTCTCCATTGCAAAGTACTACATTATAAAAAATTAGAGCCTCCATGTATTGAGACATACATGTATACAACACTCTATAATCCACTAAAATACGAGGAAAATTGTAATGTTTCTATCATCTCTACTATTTTCTTATTTATTTTAAATTTAAATTAATTTTAATTTCCATATTGTTAACCATATTTATTAGATTTAAGGTTTAAGAAATCAAATACCATTACTCAGCTATCATATCACACATTACCATTCTCTTAAGGAGGAACTTAAATAAATTGTGGATATTTTGATAAAGTTTTTGGAGAAAACCTTACCATGTAGCCATATCATTATATATCATTAAGCGTCAAGGTCTGCTCCAAAGAATGATGATTCATTGGTACATCAAGCATTTTTTTGGTGTTGGTGATATTGATGACAAAGTTGTTCTCAAAGAACGGAAAGTTATTAATTTTTGATTATCTTGGAAAGTGTTTTTATATATTTCTACGATTTAACATAGCGTTATTATATAATTTTATGTGCAAAAATTCATAAGCCACAATATCTGATAGTGGCTATAATACATAAGTTGTATTACACAAATGTGATCATATATTCTTGATTCTAGCAAACTACAATAATTATTGAATTCACTTTATATGTTGAAATATATCTGACCCTCCTAACCCTCCTAACACAGAGTCTTATATATTATTTTATATATAAACAAGAAGTCATGAGTTGCTTATGTAATGAGAGCCAAATAGGTGAAACAAATTGAACACGAGATTTTGTACTCGTTCCATTCAACTTTTATCTGGTCTCAGGCATCACTTGATCTAATATTCGAGGAAATACTTGATAACGTAATAGTAAGGCACACTCCCCTTGCAACAACAACAAGTTAAATGCTTTATTCTTGTATGCAGCTTAAGCAAAACACTGAAAATATTTTTTGTTTGATTATGTATTCTTTGTGAGATGCATAGAAAGTGGAAACATGTTAAAACAATTATTTGTAGATACAATGTAAATATTACAAACCAGTTCAGTTTATAGATGATTTAAGAATTATAAGTGCAATGATTTTAATTGTAGTCAGATTTTTATTTCATCATCTAATTGCTTACAGAATTTTAAGAATCAGATTATTCTGTGCTCATCTCTATTTTACATTTTTGGATATTGTGTGACTATATGTTCATATCACAGGTTTGTTGTGGAGGCCTGGGGGCTGAAAAACTGCACTGAGAAAGATGAACGGTTTAGTCATATTAGTCATATTGTTACTGCGGTTATGGTACCTGCTTACATTGATAGTTGAGAAGTTATTAGAAGGGCATAGAATGATACAACTGGATCTTATGGCTTGGACTTAATAAGTAGCATGAAAGGATTCGAGGAGAGATCATGTGAGAAATCTAAATGAGGTATATTATCATTTCATATATTCAATGTTATAGATTTTGTTGCATCTACATATTGACAGAGACAAGATTAATAGTAAAATATGTTAGTTCCTCAATTCTCTTTGAGAAGCTTTAACAAAACTATGTCAAATCCATAATATGAGCCATAACCTTGTACCCTACTTCCTTTTGCTAAGACTACACAATCACTCATAAACGAGACAAGTTATAAATATTTTCTCACTATTTACCTCTTACTAACCATTTCGAAAAACAATGAAATATTTATAAATATTCTACTATAAACTTACCGGTGTTTTTTGTAGTTGCAAGTGATAGGCTGTCTTACTAGTATGGAGATGATTCTTAAGGATGTTGGTTACTTGGTACAACTTGGAAGTGGGGTTGCTCCTCTTGCATACTTGGAGAACAACATGCCAATAATTCAATCCTCTGAATTCCCCATTAGTGATTGCAGCAACTATTACTATTTCTAAATCATTTTATGCTAAATACTATGTAAAAAACATGCTTCATGTGGGGTGGTCTATAGTGGACTTGCTATATCTTAAACACTGCTTCTTGTATTGATTTGCATGTTTCTTTGTTGACTTATTTTATGTAAATTTATCAAATTTAAATGAGTATTTAAAGTGTTGTTAGGACTTGGTTTTAGTGGAACAAGTCTTGAATTTTTGTCCCACCAATTCTATTGAAAACATGAATTGTTAGTTTCTTGATGGATTATCTAGGTACAAGAAGATAAATCCAATTAAAGTTATTTTGCTCGCTTAAATACTAATATAACTCTTGACTTACAAAGTGAGAAATATTATACGTTCTATTAGCAAACAAAAATAAAATTTTTGGTAGAATAGAAAGCCAATAAGCCATAGTGGGAACATAATAATTATAATTTAATTGACAAATTTATTTCAACTAAAAAAGATAAATGTTCTTTTAAACTTAAAAGATAAATATTTAATAATTTTAATAAAGATAAATTAAATAGTGTTAAGGGTGGCTTTATTAATTTACATATTTAGAATTTGGATCAAATCAATTTTTTCTAAAAAACTATTGAATTGGATTTTATACAAAATTTTGAGGGCCAAGAATGGCGCAAATTACACCACTTCCGAATTAGATATATGTAAAAAACTTAATTTTATTACTTTCATTTCTTCAAAAAATAATGTACATTTGTTAAATTTTCTTTTAATATATTAAAGATGTCTAGAATTGTTTCCCATTTAGAATTTATCCCAAAATATTTTAGTGTACAAAATTGGATGAAAAATAAAACTATCAATTTTTTTTTTTTATATTTTTAAAATTCCAAATTTGTGTAAATCCAAGTTTTTTCTCTTTAGGAGAGAAGCAAAGTTTTATAATAAAATAGATGTTCAAGCAGCTTCGGGCCTTTTTTAAATATGACTTTCTTAAGATCGAATCAGACGAGTTTTTCAAATTTTTTATGGTTTATATTGACACTAAATATAATGTATTTTTATATATCATTTATCAATATTAAGTACCTTATTTACATATATTCATTCAATAATAATTAGTCGATTTAGCTGTTATATAATTGGACTTTAAATTGGATACCGGATAATTGTTCACTATTTTTATCGAATTGTTTAAATTTATATTTTTTGTAAAATAATAGGTGTTGTTGGGAGGCGATAAAGATAAAATATTTTTTTTTCATATTCAGTATATAAATTATTTTCTTATTCATTTATTAATGTTATGTATTTTTTTTAGAAAAGACATATCAGTATTCATTAATCTTGACATTTACATATTTTATATAAGTTACTTTATAATTCAAGATTAACCATATTTACATATTTATCTTGACATAAATATGTTTATGATGATTATTTAAGTTTTATTTTTTACAATATTGTATTTTCCTTGTAAATTTGAGTAAGTAGATTTGAGAATAATGTGTTTGTTTTTATCATAACAATTTATGAGTTCATGTTCTTTATTTTATCCTTAAAATGACGTCTCAATAATGTGTTTATCATATTTTATTAGCAAGAAAATCATAAACAAAATTTACACTATTGATATCATTTCAATTTAAATAAATATTGACTTTACTATGAATAATTCATATAAATTTCCAAAAGTTGATTGTTCAACAGTGTTAGTTTAACAAGATAATATCATTCCATAAAATAAAATATACATGTTTAAATTATTTAATCTCCATTAGTTGATTTTGTAACTTTTACTTAAAATTAAGAAAAGCCCTTTATAATAGAACATTATACAATTTTTTGTGAGCATAGTTTGTACTCTTGTAATGTATCATCCCAATTGTTCTTCTGGTCAAAACTTGCTTCAATTCTTCTTCTTGCTGATCAAGGCTTGCTTCTTCTTAGCGTTTTGGCTTTCTGAATGAGCAGCAAAGTGTCTGACTTCTTCACAATTATAGCACTTGATCTTTGACTTGTAATTTTCCCATACCTTGACTCTTTGCCATAATTCTTTCTTTAATTCCTCTTATCAAAATAAAGTTGGAGGAAGTAGAGCCTTTTTTTCAAAAACATTTTTTTTGAAGTCTATATAGCCCAATATTCTAAACTTTTTAAGTAAAAGAGCATCAATTTGTAGGATATCTTTATCATTACCATGATCAATTTTGTAATAACCATATTTTTGTAATTATATATATATATATATACATTTTTCGCATTTTTAATTATTTGGTTATATAAGAAAAATAATATTTTATTATATAGATTTGTTATTACATCTAAAGACGCATATTTTTATATTAAAAATAAACATTTCTAGTTATCTAAAATATTTAAGTAAGGTTAAAAAAATTGTTTTAATTTATATGTGCATAATTTTAATTTAATATATATTTATTTTATTACTAGAATTTAATAATAGGTGTAGTTATGTTGTGTATATTTATTAGTACGTGTTATGTGTATTTGAAAAACTCAGTCAACCAACTTGTGTATAAATAGGCTATTAGCATATCATTTTACATCTGTATAACATCTTCCTCTTTTGAGGTATGTTGTATTTCCTATATTTTTATTCATGTATTTTACATGTTTATTGCATACTTATATATATATATAATTAAATTACATTTTTGTGAACTTATGTATCACTATTCTAATTCACTTGTTATTAGTTTTTTTTATTATTTAGTTCCATGGTTATTTGTATAACATTATAGTTTACTTAATTTAATCATTTACTTTGAGGTTGATTATTAAATGTTTTAGTTAATAATAACCATTTTTTTTGTAAATATTTAATGCATGAATTTATGTTTATAATTATGTGTTTTGTGCATGCATAATAATTCATATGTTATATGTTAAATATATGTTTGATTTAGATATGCATTTAGATTAGTGCACCAATAAATATATGCTCATTTATTAAATTGATTATACTTATTTTGTATAATGATATTTTTACAGGTAAGGTTATGAAAATTTTATACACCAATATTTATATTCTGTCCACTTTCATAATCATAAGCATATGTTACCTATTTTATTTACTTTGTTACTTATTTTACGGATATATAGATAGTAAATATTAAATGTACATCTATTTTATTCTGAATTTAAATAGTTTACATATAATTGATTTATTATTATTATATATAATGTATTTAAGTGTGAGTTTTTTTTATTTGTCGGTACACTATTTTGAACTATTATATGAGAATGGTCGTATTTATATGTCAATATGAATTTATTTTGTTACTTGTAATGACATTTAATTGTTATTATGGGTTAAGCTTTATAAAGTTAAAGTGTGGTTAGCTTAGTGGGATGTACTTGTTAATTTGTGATTATTATATTAAGTGTATGTGTGTATGTCTAGGTTCATTTTGGCAACATAATTTGGCAGATATTGTTATTAACGGTAAGTTAACTCTTCACACTTTATTTAATTTAAAATCTTTTAAATATTTTTGCACTTCTTTTGTTTTAAAATTTATGGATCAAGTACCCGTTTTACAAATAGAATTCCAGTGAGCTCTAAACGAGCAATACTTAGTAATTGCGTAGTTGCGGAACGAGAGACCACTATCTCATTAAGGGGCCCATTATCACAGAAATTATGAACTTTTGATAGTGTGTCACCAGTATTTGTGGCCTTAGCGAGGTGGAATTTATATCTTATGTGATATGGATTTTGGAAAATGATTTTTATTTATAAAATTATGATACTTGATCCACTAGTGTAGAACTGTTTCTTGCTGGGCTCTTGGCTCTTACTCACAAATTTTCAGGTGCCTTAGCTTTTGCAACATCTTAAAGGTGGATGCTTTGGAACAATATTTTAGTGATTATGTTGTATTGGAGCTGCGTCTCCCAAGATTTGCTTTATTTTCAGCTTAGATGATTTTATTTCTGTCTGCGATTTTAGAAATTTATGAAAAACTAGAAACTTATTCTTATTATGGATTAATTTGGAGTTTTAGCTGAATATTTAAGTATAACTATTTTGTGAAAAGTTGGGGTATTACAGTTGGTATTCAGAGCCTAGGTAGCTTATGTAGACTGCCTTTTAGGCTTAACCAGTTATGAGTTTAGTTATTTCTGTTTCAAAAAAAAACTACTTTTATTTTTTTTTGGTTAAATATTTCTGACTTTGGTAATTTTTTTAAGGAGGGTAGAATGTAATAACCATGATTTTTGTAATTATATATATATATATACATTTTTGCATTTTTAATTATTTGGTTATATAAGGAAAATAATATTTTATTATATAGATTTGTTATTAAATCTAAAGAAGCGTATTTTATATTAAAAATAAAATTTCTAGTTATCTAAAATATTTAAGTAAGGTTAAAAAAATTGTTTTAATTTATATGTGCATAATTTTAATTTAATATATATTTTTTATCACTAGAATTTAATAATAGGTGTAGTTATGTATTTGAAAAACTCAGTCAAACATAAATAGATAATGTTTGTTTAAATTTGGATCACGTACCCACTAACCCATTCAATCGGAGTATTGGTTGAACCAACTTGTGTATAAATAGGCTATTAGCATATCATTTTGTCTCTATACCATCTTCTCTTTTAGGTACGTTTCTATTTCTTATATTTTTACTTATGATTTTACATGTTTATTGCATACTTCTATATATATATATAATTAAATTACATTTTTGTGAAATGACTATTCTAATTCACTTGTTATTAGTTTATTTTATTATTGAGTTCCATGGTTATGTGTATAACACTATAGTTTACTTAATTTAATCATTTAGTTTGATGTTGATTATTAAATATTTTAGTTAATAATCACCATTTTTTGTAAATATTTAATGCATGAATTTATGTTTATAATTACGTGTTTGTGCATGCATAATAATTCATATGTTATATGTAAATATATGTTTGATTTAGATATGCATTTAGATTCCTGCACCAATTAAATACATGCCCATTTTTAAATGATTACTTATTTTGTATAATGATTATTTCACACGTAAGGTTATGAAAAATTTATACAACAATATTTATATTTTGGCCACTTGTATAATCATAAGCATATGTTACCTATTTATTTATCTTTGTTATTTATTTAAGGATTATATAGATAGTAAATATTAAATGTACATCTATTTATTTTTAATTTATATAGTTTACATATACTTGATTTATTATTTATATATAATGTATTTAATGTTGAGTTTTTTTTATTGTGGGTACACTATTTGAACTATTATATGAGATGGTCGTATTTATATGTCAATATGAATTTATTTTGTTACTTGTACTGACATTTAATTTTATTATGGGTTAAGCTTTATAAAGTTAAAGTGTGGTTAGCTAGTGGCATGTACATTTAACATCATGATTATTATATTAAGTGTATTTGTGTATGTCTAGGTTCATTTTGTCAACATAATTTGGGAGATATTGCTATAAGGTAAGTTAACTTCACACTTTATTTATTTTAAAAATCTTTTAAATATTTTTTGCACTGCTTTTATTTTAAAATTTGGATCAAGTACCTGTTTTACAAATAAGAATTCCCATGAGCTCTGACTTATGACCAGTCAGTAATTGCATATAGTTCCGGAACTAGCTTTTACCTTAGTAGGCAGTGCTACTTAGATGCCTCTTTGATACTGTGTCACAGGTATTTGGGCGTTAGGCAGGTGTGGAATTTTATATCTTATGTCACATGTATTTTCAAAAATTATTTTTGTTTTATAATAGAACTGTTTTCTTGCTGGGCCTGCCTATTACTCACAAATTTTCAGGTGCTTAGCTTTTGCCACATCTAAAGGTGGATGTTTTGGAAACAATATTTTAGTGATTATTTTGTATTGGAGCTGCGTCCCCCAAGATTTGCTTTATTTTCAGCTTAGATGATTTATTTCTGTGTGGGATTTTAGAAATTTATGAAAAACTAGAAACTTATTCTTATTATGGATTAATTTGGAGTTTTAGCTGAATATTTAAGTATAACATGTTCTCAAAAGTTGGGGTATTACAGTTGGTATTCAGAGCCTAGTTAGCTTCCTGTAGACTGCCCTTTTAGGTTAACCTGTGAGGTATGAGTTTGGTTATTTGTGTTTCAAAAAAAACTACTTTATTTTTTTTTGGTTAAATATTTTTTTGACTTTCTCGATGCAGAATATTTTGGTATCATTAAATGTTTTTGGTATGTTTAAATTTGGGGACCTAATTTTTTAAGGAGGGTAGAATGTAATAACCATGATTTTTGTAATATATTATATACATTTTTCGCATTTTTAATTATTTGGTTATAAGAAAAATAATATTTTATTATATAGATTTGATATTAAATCTAAAGACGCGTATTTTTATATTAAAAATAATATTTCTAGTTATCTAAAATATTTAAGTAAGGTTAAAAAAATGTTTTAATTTATATGTGCATAATTTTAATTTAATATATTTTATTTTACCACTAGAATTTAATAATAGGTGTAGTTATGTTGTGAATATTTTATTAGTACGTTTATGTGTATTGAAAACTCAGTCAAACACTAAATCTTAACAAAGATAATGTTTGTTTAATTTATGATGACGTATCCACAAACCCATTAAATGAGAGTATTGGTTGAACCAACTTGTGTATAATAGGCTATTAGCAGATCATTTTGTCTCTATATAACATCTTCTCTTTTCTTCTCTTTTCAGGTACGTTGTATTTCCTATATTTTTACTTATGTATTTTACATGTTTATACATACTTCTATATATAATATATAATTAAATCATTTTTGTGAACTTATGTATGCTATTCTAATTTACTTGTTATTAGTTTATTTTATTATTAGTTCCATGGTTATGTGTATAACACTATAGTTACTTAATTTAATCATGTTGATTATTAAATGTTTTAGTTAATAATCACCATTTTTTTTTAAATATTTAATGCATGAATTATGTTTATAATTACCTGTTTTGTGCTTGCATAATAATTCATATGTTATATGTTAAATATATTTTTGATTTAGATAGCATTTAGATTCGTGCACCAATTCAATATATGTTAATTTATTAAATTGATTATACTTATTTTGTATAATGATTTTTCACACGTAAGGTTGAAAATTTTATACACCAATATTTATATTTTCCACTTGCATAATCATAAGCATATGTTACCTATTTTATTTATCTTTGTTATTTTATTTTAAGGATTATATAGAGTAAATATTAAATGTACATCTATTTATTCTTAATTTAAATAGTTTACATAACTTGATTTATTTTATTATATAATGTATTTAAGTGTTGAGTTTTTTTTATTTGTGGGTACACTTTTTAACTATTATATGAGAATTGTCGTATTTATATGTCAATATGAATTTTTTTGTTACTTGTAGTGCATTTAATTGTTATTCTGGGTAAGGTGTTTATAAAGTTAAAGTGTGGGGTTAGCTTAGTGACATGTACATGTTAACTTCTGATTATTAATTTAAGGTAAGTTAACTCTTTACACTTTATTTATTTTAAATCTTTAAAATATTTTGTACTGCTTTTGTTTTAAAATTTATGGATCAAGTACCCTGTTTTACAAATAAGAATTCCCAGTGAGCTATGACTTATGAACCGTTAGTAATTGCACATTTTTGACAGAAATTATGAACTTTTGATAGTGTGTCCACCAGTTTTGTGGCCTTAGCTAGCTGTGGAATTTCATATCTTATGTCACATGGATTTTGGAAAATTATTTTTGTTTTATAAAATTATGAGACTTGATCCACTAGTGTAGAAATGTTTTCTTGCTGGGCTCTAGTCATTACTCACAAATTTTTAGGTGCATAGCTTTTGCGACATCTTAAAGGTGGATGCTTTGTAACAAAATTTTAGTGATTATGTTTATATTGGAGCTGCTTCTCCCAAGATTTGCTTTTTTTTCAGCTTAGATGATTTTATTTCTGTCTGGGATTTTAGAAATTTATGAAAAACTAGAAACTTATTCTTATTATGGATTTAATTTGGAGTTTTAGGTGAATATTTAAGTATAACTATTTTCTGAAAAGTTGGGGTTTTACAAATTTTACTTCCTGAATAATTTTAAAAGCCATCATGAGTATTTGAGACTCAGGGTCAGCCTATAAAGTGTCAGCCTATAAAAATGGCCTTTCATTTTGAAATGGCTATTTCTTGTAAATTTCTCTCTTGTTTTTCCTCTACCGTGAGAGAAACATGTCTTGTCGCATTTCATCTTACTTTTCTACTCCATCTCCTGGTCATTAGTTTTCAGAATTCCATATAATTACCAAGATTATAGTGTTACGTGCAGACATATAGTCCTCGACTTTACAGAAATGATATTCATTAATTTTCAAGATTGGAAATTTGAGGGTTTCATATCTGTTCATATTGTTTTTGATTTGGTTTATGGCTAATGGTGACGGCACATTTTGTTGAGTTTCATTATCTGGATCTTAAACTGATTTTATATAAACACCAAGCTTTGATATCAATTTTTAGGCCTTTAATTACCTATAGAGGGGGTCAATATAATTATAACAATCAAATCCAATTATGTACTCAATAATGAAGAATAGTTTTTATATTATTGAATAAAAACTTATTACAAAATTCTCTAGCTCAAGATGAGCAAATATCTTGAGAGCTTGTAGGTTATGTGTATGATAAAATAAATGCACCAGTTTTAACCTACTAGTGTTAACCTAATTTCTGCTTATATACTGCACACTTACACAATCAATATAAAGATAAAATCAATAAGGAATCCTAATACATATGCTATGATATCAAAAAAACTAATATGAACAATGTTGATGGGAAGTATTCATCAATAAATACTGATGAGGTCATTTTTGTTAAACTCTCATATGAAATACTAATGGAAAAAATGTGATAGTTATATACTAATATCATCAACTTTTGACACCAATTTTTTTGAAGGTTTATAAGCCATTTTTTAATTTTCAGGAAATCACAATTCAATTCCCACCGACATGGGTAGGTTCCGCCTTTGGACAAAAATTGAGGTATGTTCTGGGATTTGACAAACTTTGAACTTAAATTTTGATCTCCTTTTTTAATAGTTTTTCTCGGAATTTGGTGATCTTATAAGTTTTCTATATTTTCTTAAAATATTTGCAAGGAAAGAAATGTTTATTCAAATAACTAATTTTGATTAAAATTACTCAAAGAACTATAAAAAATGGGGAGTACAAAATATAAGTAATGTAAATGATAATAGTCATTTCATACCAAAGTCAATATAAATGATGAATTACTTAAAATCTTAGGCCAAACTTAGTAGGATATACTTCATCCCATAATACATGTTTTTTGAACTTTGTTCATGTAAAATTAATAATTTTACATATCTTTTTAAAATAATTATTTTTTTGAATTAAAGTTTAATATTAATAATTTTATTCAAAAAAGGAAATTCTAGAAATAATTTTTGTACGTATCTTTTTTATTCATCTTAAAAAAATAACTCAATTATATTTTGGTACATATTTGACAAAATAATGTTCTTTTTGCATTTCATACCCACCTTGTGAAAAGACCCAAAATTTGTTGGAAAACTTGTCTATTGAAAATTTTGAGTTACAAAACAAGTTTATAAATATAAGCATTGTTTTAAATAATAAATTTCATTAGAATTGAAAATATTAAAAATCTTCATTATCATTATGTTAAAGTACATATGGTCAAGTCAAACAACTTTTATACTTAGACACTATCAGTGCATTTCTCATTCAATTTCTTCCCAATTTATATTTTTTCCAATCAACCAGTGAATGAATATGGTATATGTAGTATTACCCACAAATATTGTCATTTTACATGTTTAAATCAAATTGACTAAGAATAAAATAAAAATCTACAATCATATTATGGTTCATTTTAATTCCTATGTTTAAATAAACATAGTAATTAGTAAATATTTTTAAAAATTGTATTGTCAAAAATTTGGTATGCTATCTTATACCTCTAGAAATTTAATTTGATTAAATGTTGTCATGGTAATATTAATTTTTACATGACCAATAATATCTGAATTATTGTGACAGGTTTTTAAGACTTGAATGTATGAGAGTAGTACTTCTATTATTCTTAGTTAGGGTTGTAGTAGTACAAATATTATTCTTAGTTGAGGTGAGTAGGGAATTAATATAATTTCACTAAATAAAATTTAAAATTTTCGAGAAAATATCATTTTTAGTTAAGTTTTTTATACAATGCTTACCACTTAATTTATAGAATCTCATTTTATTTACAATAAAAAATAAATTAGAGTAATGCTTGTTTACTTATGGTTGTAAATCAACACCCAATTAGTTTGTATAATACATGGAGCAGACTTCGTTAAATTATATTTTTATAAAAGAAAAAAATTGAATTTGTAATAAGAAATTGATAGTAAGATAAAAAACAATTTAAACTAAATTGGGCCCATTGAAACCCATGATATACAATTGGGCCTGCAAAATATAGGATATTAAAAAGGTAGGTAAAACCCTAATATCATATTAAAAAGGTAGGTAAAACCTTAATATCAGCACAAGCCGCCTCCTTACAAACAAAATGAATTTGTACATGGCTATGAAATAGGCCATGAAATAGTGTTTTGGAGTTATTTGTTTTTTCTATGAAAAAAGTGTTTTGGTGCTCTAAGGTTAAACACATCTCCAAATGAATTGGTGGAGGACTAACCAAATGAATTGGTGGAGGACTAAGTGGATAAGGTTTACGAGTTATCATGAATTGATGTTGTTTAACAAAGTTAAGGTAATAATTTATATTTCCGCGTTTCTTCATTTTCTTTTCATATGTGTTATTTGCATAAACTTTTGGTAGAAATCAAACACTAAAATAAGTATCCCATTTTCATTGTATATATGTATGTAGATTTAAATGGAATGTCACTTGTATTTGTTTTTACATGACCTCTATGTCAAGAATTATCCTTTCAAGATTATATGTCACGGTTAGAAAAAAAGTCAGTTACATTTGTATTAATTTTTTTTGTTCTTCATAAATAATCATATACATGATATATGAAAAAAAAAATTTATAGAAAAGAAGCCCACATATTATTTATTTTATGTTCATATTTGTTGAATTATACTATTAAATTTATTTTATGTTTATGTATGACCTTACTTTAGAGATATTTTCACAGGAATTATATTTTTCTTACTACTTTCAACAATTTCCGAAAACAATGAAGAAAATGCTCCAAGTACCTTCCCTTTCTCTTCATCAATATACAGTGTAAGATTTCTTTGTTATTCTTTAACTTTTACCATGCGAATATATATTATTAATATAAATGCAGATAGTACAAGTGGATCTATGTGGGGTGTTTTTTTTTTCCTAATGTATATATGACAAACAACTCTAAATTACTCTTTGTTGACCTAATAAAACACGAAGTTTACTTATATTCGGAGTTTCCCATCTCACGAAGCCCCATCACTTTTTAACTTCATTTCACAACACACATGGTTGAAAATGAGATTTCTTACTTGATAGAGATGTAGGCTTTGTTTGGGAAATTTTTTAGTGTTGGAAGAACTTATATTTTCAATACATGAATAGGTAGGGTCACCATTTTCAGCCTCACTAGAACCCGTGGCTTAGTAGCTTCTATAGATCCGTAACTATTTGAAAAGTATAGAGTTATGGTTTTTCTTTAATCCAGTAGTAATATTATTGGCGGTGTCACTGGTGATGTTAATTTTACTAGTACAATTGGTGGCACTAGTAGTCGTAATCTTAGGAGTGGAATTAGTGGTGGGATTGTGGTGGTGAAGTTCGTGCTAACATAAAAAGTATCATTGGTGGTAACTTTAATAATGGCATAAGTGGTAGTAGCATTAGTGGTATAATGGTAGTTTTAAAAGTGGGATTGGTGGCAGCATGACTAGCATCTTTAGTGGTTACACTGGTGGTACCAGAAACGATAATATTAGTAGTGGATTTGCTGGCATTGATGGTGCCATTGGTCCGGGTGCTCTTATTAGTGCAATTGGTGGCATTGAAAGCGGTAATCTTTGCAGGAGAATTGGTGGTGGTATTATTGGTGTTGGTGTTGAAGTTCGTGCTAACTTAAGCAGTTCCATTTATGGCCAGTTTAATTATGGTAGTACAGGTGGTAGCATTGATGTTATATTGGTTAGTCTTAGTTGTGGCAATTTATGGTAGCATTGTTGGTAGCTTTAGTGGTAGTACTGGTTGTATATTAGGTACTATTAGTAGTTAATTTAGCTTCAGAGATGGTGGTTGTGACGCCCTCAAAACCCGAGTCAGAAGTTATTACGTCATACTAAATCCCAACTAGTTTAACTTACAACTGAAAATGAAATCATTCTTACAAACTTGCATAACTCAAACTAGCTCGTTCCAACTCAACCCGAAATCCTAGATCACATGCTAGACTGGAGATTCTCGTTACCAATAATTTCCATTTTAACTGTAGAATGATTTAAACAGATTCACAAGGGTGAGCTAACTAGCTCAGCAAGTTATAATAACAATAACTGGGTGTTAACAATGATCAATTGAAATGATTCATAGGAATCAAGTTCCTTGTTAAGCAATTATTAGAATTGGATATTCATTTTTAAGTTTAAAACCAAGGTTAGGCTGCTGATCAGTGACACACTAACTCGATTAAGGCACACAACTCTATTCTCTATACTGGATCAAGGCACACATTGGCCTAATATGACCACCAATCAGGTCTGACCACGAATCTGTTCCATATTTAGAAACCTATCCAATTCTATAACAATTCAACATGATAAATATTTATTTCAGAGCATAAAGTAATACATAAATATCACCAGAGTATATCAGGGTATGTATGAGGAATAACTTCCAGCCTATAGGAGAATCAGGTATTAGATGAATAATGGTTATACAAGGTTTAGTTCACTATACCATAGAATTGCTTTCGCAACTAGATTTTTAAAACTATCCAAAAAACGTTGTTGTTGAAAGGTGATTTCATGTCTATTGCAAGGGATTTTAAGAACATTGCAGCTGAATCAACAAAATTTCGAGGTCGTTACAAATACATGTTATTGTAATACATTATATAATCGTTACAGTAGATCAGAGATTTGGGCCCAAAAGTTAGGCGGTCTTGTTCAAAACTTGTGAGCGGGCTTGCTGAAATTCTTTTCCCGACTGTCAATTAAATAATATAAAAAAACACAGACTGTCAAACAATCTCCACTGCGGCGAAAGATTAAATCTTTGCTGAAATATTTCTCTTAAACACTGAATATTAAATCTTTGTAAAGACTAAAGCTCCAAAAAGATTAAATCTCGGAAAAGATTAAACCTTGAACGAAATGTATTTTTTTCCCCAAATCATCTTTCCTAAAGCTCTTTGAATTCACTAAATTTAATTTAGGAGAAGATTAAATTTGGTCGATTATTGTTAATTATTGTTTAATTTACCTCCTTGCTTTTCTGTTTCTATGTTATTTTGTGTTTGGGATCTTTTATGGATGTTACACTATGTGTTAATTAGGGTTTATTTATTAAATCATGTTTATGTGTCAATCGTGTCTTATTATCAGTTCTGAGTTGTATTGGGATTTGTTTGGAATGACAGTGGTATGAAATTTTAAGGTATCACTTGTCGTTGTAAAAGTAGAATTTGTATTTTGGACTTTTTGTTTGCTCCATGTTCTGATAGTTTGTTAATCTTTATAGAATGAAGTACTACAAAGAAGAAATTCAATACTTTCAGATGTTTTAATTATATTGACTCGTTAAATAAAAAACTTGTGTCCAATCGCCTAGGTCATATAAAGGTGTTTGTATAATTGTTTATTCAGAATCAATTAAGCAAGTGTTATTATAATTCACATCTTATAGTTTTTTTTACTGGTTTCATTTTAGAAAAAGATAAAAGAAAATTGTGATAAGATGACCCGAGCTACGGGAAGTGGAATAAATGTGTTGAAAGAAGAGATACCACAAGTGTCGATAACAAGAATAGTTCAAGGACGGAGAGGCGATATGTTATTAATACAAATAACGAAGAAAATGGCATCTATAGTATTGGTGGAGGACATTGCTTTGCAACTATGACCTTGCTACCTACTACAGGGAAATGTATCAACTTAGAAAAAGTGGAAAGGGTGCCATCTTTTATAACATGGATTCCCTTGGATAGGTAAAACATTTTGTGCTGTTTTTTGACAACTCCTTATCATTTGGTGATAAGGAATTAAATTAAATTTCAATATGAGATTCTCAGATTGTTATTTACAAATCCCTCTACCTGACTTTCTCTTTGCAGGGTGGTTTCTCCACAAACTTAGATCAAATTGACTCATCAAAAAAGCATCTTTTGCTCAAGGTAAAATATCAGAGTCTGGAGGAACATCTCGATTTGGTCGCTTTGGCTTTGGCTCATAGTTATAAACAAAAATACCGAAACCACAACAAGACAAATAGGTATATTGTATTATGGGACAAGCATATCTGATATTCCTTGTTATGGCCTCCACATCTATATGTCTTCCACAATGATTTAGTTGGATAGTACACACACATATATTTTTTCCTATGGCTTTACATGGTTTTGTTTCTGCTCGGGTAAGTTTGTTTAAATTTATGTCAAATTTTACCGTTTTGTTTGATATATGGTTATTTGATTAAGGTCGTGTCAAATTTTACCCTTTTTGCAAACTTTTTTTAATTATTATTTCACAATCACTAGGTCATAGTACTAATTAGGGAGGAGGAACTTAAGAATGTAGTCTTGTTCATGCATCAATATAAGTCACTAGATCCACATGGGTCGAACCCGGAATTTTTCAAACGTATTGAAATATTTTTAAAAGATATGTTTTCTATTTTGTCAGATTTTCTTTGATACACGACATGGGCCAAGGGAACTAAATCGTAGGCTTGTATGTCTTATTCCTAAGGTTAAACAACTGAAACATATGGAAGATCTTCGACCTATCTATTTTTATAATGTTTGATGCGCATACTGTCGAAGGTGGTGGTGAATAAGTTCAAACTATGTTTAATCTAGACAGTGTCTAACAAACAGAGCGCTTTTAATGAAGAAGTTATAAGCTCATAATACAATGATTGCATTTGAAGTCACACGGGAAAAAACGTGTGGCTGGGTTAAGAATTGATATTTTAAGGCATAACATAGGTTGGAATGGAGATTTATTGATATAACGATTAAACTTCTCTTTTACAACTTAAAAAACTTTGGTACACTTTATTTTCTCCTTTTTACCATGTACCAGATTCAAGTATCCGACACTAGAACTCAATTTGTTAATTATATGGATAAAAAGGATTTTAACATAGAATTGATTTGTTGTGAAATATGTATAAGTAAAACTAAATTGAACACAATGTGTCTCTCTAATTAATAACCACTCTTTAATTTTGATCAAATTTCTCCATTGCAAAGTACTACATTATAAACAATTAGAGCCTCCATGTATTGAGACATACATGTATACAACACTCTATAATCCACCAGAATACCAGGAAAATTGTAATGTATCTATCATCTCTACTATTTTCTTATTTATTTTAAATTTAGATTAATTTTAATTTCCATATTGTTAACCATGTTTATTAGATTTAAGGTTTAAGAAATCAAATACCATTACTCAGCTATCATATCACATATTACCATTCTCTTATAAAGGAACTTAAATAAATTGGGGATATTTTGATAAAATTTTGGAGAAAACCTTACCATTTAGCGATATCAATATATATCATTAAGCGTCAAGGTCTGCTCCAAAGAATGATGATCCATTGGTACATCAAGCATTTTCTTGGTGTTGGTGATATTGATGACAAAGTTGTTCTCAAAGAACGGAAAGTTATTAATTTTTGATTATCTTGGAAAGTGTTTTTATATATTTCTACGAGATCACATAGCGTTATTATATATTTTATGTGCAAAAATTCAGAAGCGACAATATCTGATAGTTGATATAATATATAAGTTGTATTACATAAAATGTGATCATATACTCCTGATTCTGGCAAACTACAATAATTATTGAATTCACTTTATATGTTGAAATATATCTGACCCTCTTAACCCTCCTAACATAGAGTCATATATTTATTTTTATATAAAACAAGAAGTCATGAGTTGCTTATGTAATGAGAGCCAAAAAGGTGAAACAAATTGAACACGAGATTTTATACTCGTTCCATTCAACTTTTATCAGGTCGCAGGCATCACTTGATCTAATATTTGAGGAAAGACTTGATAACGTGATAGCAAGGCACACTCCCCTTGCAACAATAACAAGTTCAATGCTTTATTCTTATATGCAGCTTAAGCAAAACACTGAAAATATTTTTTGTTTGATTATGTATTCTTTGTGAGATGCATAGAAAGTAGAAACATGTTGAAACCATTATTTGTAGATACAATGTAAATATTACAAACCAGTTCAGTTTATAGATGATTTAAGAATTACAAGTGCAATGATTTTAATTGTAGTCGATTTTTATTTCATCATCTAATTGCTTACAGAATTTTAAGAATCGGAATATTCTGTGCTCATCTCTGTTTTACATTTTTGGATATTGTGTGACTATATGTTCATATCACAGTTTGTTGTGGAGGCCTGGGGGCTGAAAACTGCAGTGAGAAAGATGAACAGTTTAGTCATATTAGTCATATTGTTAGTGCGGTTATATTACCTGCGTACATTGATAGTTGAGAAGTTATTAAAAGGGCATAGAATGATACAACTGGATCTTATGGCTTGACTTAATAAAGTAGCATGAAAGGATTCGAGGATCGATCATGTGAGAAATTTAAATAAGGTATATTGTCATTTCTTATATTCAATGTTATAGATTTTGTTGCATCTACATATTGACCAGAGACAAGATTTATAGTAAAATATGTTAGTTCCTCAATTCTATTTGAGAAGCTTTAACAAAACTATGTCAAATTCATAATATGAGCCATAACCTTGTATCCTACTTCCTTTTGCTAAGACCACACAATCACTCATAAACGAGACAAGTTATAAATATTTTCTCTCTATTTACCTCTTACTAACCATTTCGAAAAACAATGAAATATTTATAAATATTCTACTATAAACTTACCGTTGTTTTTT
>NW_027421727.1:0-61989 GCF_009905375.1 Apium graveolens
TACAAACTTGAACGCACCTCCGGTAGTGACCGGCCAATCCTACCTGGTAGTCGCCCTGACCATAGTCATCAATTCCTCAGTGGTCCTTTATTCATTCTTGTCAGGATCCTCCACGGATTCTTCTCAGCAACAATCCCTTCTAGGACAACATCCTCAACCGCTACATCCTCAATATGAACATCATCCGGTCCCGTGTTAGGACGATCTATCGAATCCACAATCCGATCTCCAATAATTAATAAAACATCATCGCGTTGTTGCACCTCAACCTCAGGGTTCGAAGTCCCGCTACCATATACGATAATGAACTATGCTTTTATCACATATTTATAAGGGTTCCCATAAGGGTTTTAACTGTCAGTACTACGTTAGGTAGTCCGACAATGAACTTGGCAAGAGTTCTTATTTATCTTAGCGAACTTATTATTTTAACGTCACTTCATCTCTGAGGTTTATAACGCTTAGCTCTGATACCATTTCTGTAACACCCCCAAATCCGGGGTCGGGGATTCGGGTTGTCACGAGTTCCATTTCCCCTATCAATACTTAATCTTAACAGTCAACCAACTACTGCGTACTGTGACCCCACAATACCCACACAGCACAAGTTATAGTCTCAGAGATGAATATCCAAAAATAACACAAGTCATCTTATTCAATAATTATAAACCATTTCACCATAAAAGGGTTTCTGAATAAATTTACATTTCTTTGCCATTATTACAATTCATATAGATACATAAGTCTGGTACATCAGAAGTTGAAAGCCTAGCCTATTGGTAATTTCTACCTCAGCTACGGTGGCATCAACGCTTCCAGAAAACTGCGGAACGTTTCCTAACCGCTTGCGAATTGGAAGCTTGGTCCTGTTCATCTTTTCTATCTGTTGTTGTGTGATGAAAGAAGAAAGCAAGGGTGAGCAACAAGCTCACAGAAATAATATGTATTATAATTAACAATATATGAGCATTCTCATAGTACTCATGAAAGTCTTGGTTAAGAAGAAATGAACCAAATTTGATCTCTTAACGCGACCCAGTCACAAATATTCAGTATATATGTACATATACTTTCAAAATCTTGAAAGTCCTCTTCCATGCATAATAAACACAGAGTTCCAGTTTATAACTGTATAAAAATATCGTTGCAAGGTGATCTCATATATCTAACCTTATCTCAACATTTTCTGAAAATCTTTGACATGCATAAGATAATCATTTACTAGATATAAGTTTAAAAGATGAAGTTAAAAGATACTCCAATATACTTATATCTTTTCCGAATACTACTTGAACTACCACCGTTCAAGTTATAATTAGTTTCAAAGTTCATCACATAGATGAGACTACAAGACAAGATTTGAATAGATTCAATCTTTATAATATCATTCAAAAAATGAAGTTACGAGATACTTCATTAAGTCACGATATATATATCCATAATATCTCTCATACATTTCCTGAAAACCTCTGTCATGTAAAGTATGAACAGAGTTTGTAACATCCAATGATTTTGGAAAGGAAAAGAATTTTGGCATAAACCCGATATCTTGCTGATCAGGCAAAGATACCCATAAGTAACCTTTTCTACTGTAGATGGATGAATTCCTCGCCGGTCATCACCCTGGCCGCATTCGGACCTCGCGCTAGACCGTTACCCGCCACTCACGCTTGGATGGACTGTCACCCAGCCTCTTACACCTTCATAGACCGTACCTCGGCATGTCGCTTATGCCGACTCAATCAGATGGACTTACTTCCCGAACATTGGGCAAGTAATCAAATTGTTGTCTCAAAACAACAACCACATTGCGAATATAAAATACACCACAGAGCCGGATCCCTCAGGTTTTAAGCGAGTATTTAAATCCCCTTGAAAGGAAGATCTTAATATAAAAATGAGTTTTGGATCCGCTCTAACTTTTAAAAATCATTTTGAAGACTCGAAAACATTTTTAAGAATGTTTAGAGTAATGCTGATTAATAAAATAAACCAGTCCCAATATATTAGAAAATATCTGAATTATTATTTAAATAATATTCCCATAAGGATAATCCTAATAAAAATAATTGAAGTAAAAGTTTTAAAACTCATACTTGAAATGGATATTAATAACCAAAGATATACTTATACGAAAGTATGATCTTTATTTGAATAATCGAAAATAATTGTGAGTATCGAAACATTATTCTTTAATAAAATAAAGAATATTATTTAATAAATAAGCGGAGTCATAAGTCCTCAAATGAATATTCAAATATTCATTAAATAAAATAAACCGAGTCATAAGTCCTCGAATGAATATTCAACTAATATTCATTAAATAAATTAAAGTTATCGAATAAACCTTATTCGATTAATAGTTTTGAAAACTATATCAATATATATATATATAGGAATATATATAATATACTCGGGAACATCGACTCCCGGTTTTAGAAAATGTTCACCTTGGGGTCCCCTATACTAAGGGTATACGCAAATACTGATTATCTCTAGCATAGGTATTATGCAACTGAATCAACAGATATATGTATCAAAATTATGAAACAGGCATGCATATACCATATCACATGCTCCAATATATCGCAAGAATTTGCTAATTAACCATCATGCATCTATCACAAGATAATGCATATACATATGTATACATCACAACAAAAGTATAACGGGTAGAAAACTTGCCTGACTGTTCCGGGGTAGACTTAAGCTTAGAGTGGGTCCGATAACCTATGAACAACAACATAAGTCGGAATTAAACCCCGGTCGCTTAAGAAACTAGACTTTAACCAATTGAACCCTAACGTTCACTTATGGTAACTTATACGCTTAACGAATCACATAAGTCATTCGAGTACCCTCGGCTCCACCATTTTTAATAAATTAACCATTAAGAGTTTTAAGGCGATTCTTTCGCGAGCACCTTACCGACTGCCTAATACACTTTACATAAATGTTTCATACTCCAATTAGTCATTAAGGGCCTTAACCAAGGTTTCAATGTAAGGCGAGGGGTAATGGTTCGGTCGCGAAACGCCGTTACTTAAAACGGTCGTTTCTCCTAAACCGTACATCGGATTCAAACGAACCACATATCAAAACGAAGCTCGTAACATGAGCTGTCTAATCATGGAAATGGTCAAAACCTAACAGAGAGTTCACCAGTACTAATGTTAAGAACAAAAACAGTCTAGGGTAATCGGACATTACGACGGCTATG
Source organism: Apium graveolens (assembly GCF_009905375.1). Classification (NCBI taxonomy): domain Eukaryota; kingdom Viridiplantae; phylum Streptophyta; class Magnoliopsida; order Apiales; family Apiaceae; genus Apium; species Apium graveolens. Next base: position 3,221 of record NW_027421727.1, read on the forward strand.
TTTACGCGATTAACAATTTCGTACAACTCCAATTCAATTCACAAACAACCCACAATCATCACCATTCCACCATCATTCAACCACAATAAAATATCATTCAACCATAACTCAATATCTCAACTTATTCATCTAAACCAAGTCAAAAATGTGGCCAAGAACTTTAAATCCAACAAGTATCACTCCTAACTCCAAAATCAACAAAAGCACTTAACAACTAAGATCTCAACATGACAAAACAACTATTACACTTAATCTATCATTCCATCATCATAATCATTTATACCAAACAACTAAATGCTAAGATAATGAAGAGTTATACCTTCCTTGAAGCTTTTAATCCATGAAAGATCCTTGGAATGCCCATGGAAGCCTTAATCTAACCTCCTACAAACTTGATCTTTCAATGGCACATAATTAATTTCAAGAAAGTACTATTCACCATCTTCTTGAATGATTTATAGGAAATGCTAGGAAAGGATTTTGAAGCTAAGATTCCTAGGAAGTATGTTACTTAACTAGGAGAAGCTAGGATAATTACCTTATAAATTAGCAAGTGGAGGAGCTTGGACTTCCCTTTTTCTAAGAAAGAAGCCGAGAGCTTCATGTTTTTGAACAAGAAGTTTATTTGCTATTTTGTGAAATGAATTAGTTGGTTTATTTTCTTTATGGCTTGGCTACTTTTAGGTTTTTACCATGGTAATTTTTGCTTGGCCAAGAATCATCCAACAAAACAATTTCACTTGTCATGCTTATGTCACCATGGTTGTGTCATCTATTTAACACTTGTCTTCCTCTTGTTGGTGAGATGACATCACTCTCCACTAACCCTTTGATTAACTCCTAATTACTTGGCTAATGACCGCTGATCTGTTATGCGGTTCACTTAACTTTCGTTCGCGTTTCGTTCGAGGGATCATATCCGGGATCTTATTACTTGGGCTTCCCCTAAACCTTTCTCAATATTTTATATTCCATTTATGATCCTCTCTTAAAATCCTTGAATTTAAATCCTTTTTATCAGGTTACCTTATACTCAATTCTTTCTGTATCTGGTAGATTTCTGGGAAAAATCAAAGTGTTCAAATTTGGATTCTGACGATCTTTACATACACTATATATCATAGAGTACTAATAAGATCTCAGAATAACAATAAAAGAACCCTTACATAGTGTGGCATGAAAAGTTTTTCTTATTCAGCATAATCAGCAAAATCACTATTCATAAAGGTTTCAAAAAAATTCCAAAAATTGGGGTTATTACAAGGAAGGTGTGAATAAAAGTAATGATTATAAGCATGTTCCTAATGCTCCTAGAAAGAAATGTTATAACTGTGGAAATTCTAACCATCTGGCTTCTTTTTGCAGGAAGAATAAAAACATAAACTCCTTACCTTCAAAATCAGGAGTTAAGAGTCAGTCTGTTAGATATAGGCCACAAAATCCTTGTTTTCATTGTGGTAGTTTATGGCATTCCATTTATACTTGTAAGGAATATCATAGTTTGTACTATGATTATTATCAAATAAAACCTTCTTTAAAGAAAGTTAGCATTATTCCTTCTAGTGTAAGTTCTGATGCAAAGTCTGATACTGTAAATTCTGATAAGAAAAATGTTAACATAAACTCTGATGTTAAATCCGCTGCAAATGTTAACAAACTTAATAAGGCCAAAGGATCCAAGCAAGTCTGGGTCCTTAAAACTAATCATTAGTGGTCTTTGTGATTGCAGGGCAACAGGAAAAATATCCTAGTTTTGGACAGTGGATGTTCAGGACATATGACTGGAAATAAAGCCCTGCTATCAGACTTTGTGGAGAAAGCTGGCCCGGGTGTTTCTTATGGAGATGTCAACATTGGAAAAACTCTGGGATATGGCAATATCAATCTTGGGAATGTCATCATTGAAAAAGTAGCTCTAGTCTCAGGACTTAAACATAATTTGCTGAGTGTGAGTCAAATCTGTGACAGAGGTTATCATGTGGATTTCCTTGAAGAACACTGTGAAGTTGTAAGCAAATCTACAGGCAAAGTTGTTCTGAAAGGATACAGGCATGGTAACATTTATGAAGCCAGGCTTTCAACAAGTTCTTATGGTTCTGCAATCTGTCTGTTAAGTAGAGCATCAATTGAAGAAAGCTGGGATTGGCACAAGAAACTCTCTCATTTAAATTTTAGCAATATAAATAAACTAGTCAAGAAAGATCTTGTGAGAGGACTGCCAAAATCAGTATTTGCTCCTGATGCCCTTTATAATTCCTATCAAAAGGCAAAACAAAGAAAATCTTCATTCAAGAGCAAGACAGAATCTTCAATTCTTGAGCCTTATCACCTACTACATGTTGATCTATTTGGTCCAGTGAATGTCATGTCTATTGCAAAGAAGAAATATGCTATGGTCATAGTGGATGAGTTCACCAGATACACATGGGTGTATTTCTTGCACACAAAAGTGAAACTGCATCTTTCTTGATTGATCATGTCAAATAACTGGATAAATTGGTTAAAGACTCTGTGAAAATCATAAGAAGTGATAATGGCACCGAGTTCAAGAATTTGATTATGGAAGAGTTCTGCAAAGAGCAAGGAATCAAGCAGGAATTCTCTGCTCCTGGAACTCCACAACAAAATGGAGTTGTTGAAAGAAAGAATAGAACTTTTATTGAAGCTGCATGAACTATGCTTGATGAAGCAAAGTTACCAACCTACTTTTGGGCTGAAGCTGTGCAGACTGCTTGTTTTACTCAGAATGCAACACTATCAACAAGAATGGAAAGACATCATATGAGATGGTGAAGAAAAGAAGCCAAATCTAAAGTATTTCATGTATTTGGATGCAAGTGTTTTGTTCTTAAGACTCATCCTGAAAATCTATCCAAATTTGATCTAAAAGCTGATGCAGGAATTTTTGTTGGATATCCACTTTCCACAAAAGCCTTCAGAGTCTACAATTTAAGAATAAGGGTTGTCATGGAATCTATCAATGTCTCTTTTGATGATAAGAAGATTACAGGACTTGAAGATTTCAATAATCATCTGAGATTTGAGAATGAAGTTTTAAATTCTGACTCTGTAAATCCTGACAGTCTAAATCCTGACAGTCTAAATCCTGATACTGCAAACTCTAATGGGTTAAACTCTGATGTTATTGAAACTGTGGTGACTATGCCAAAGGAAAATGCACCTGTGCAGGAGGAACACATTAAAGATATAACCACATCTCAAGAAGCATCAGAACCTAGAACAGGATCTTCAAGTTCTGATTCATCAAGTTCAGATGGGCCAAGTTCTGATAATTCTGGAAACTCAAATTCTGATTCATCAAGTTCTGATGGGCCAAATTCTGATAATTCTGGAAACTCAAATTCTGAAGGATCCAACTCAGAGAGCATAATTTCAGGGGGAGCATCAGAAAATGTTGATGGAGATAACATGGATCATTGGGGAGCATCCAGTTCTAGAGATAACCTTCCATCTGCAAGGAAGTGGACTAAAGCACATACACCTGACTTGATTATTGGAGATCCTGAAGCAGGTATTAGAACTAGAACAACAACATCAAATGAATGTCTCTATCATTCTTTTCTTTCTCAGATTGAACCAAAGAAAGTGGAAGAAGCTCTTCAAGATGCTGATTAGGTGTAAGCAATGCAGAAGAGTTAAATGAATTTGAAAAAAAAAGTCTGGACCCTAGTGCCAAGACCAAAGAACAGGTCTGTTGTTGGTACAAAATGGGTGTTCAGAAATAAAACTGATAGTGGTGACATAATTACAAGGAATAAAGCAAGGCTAGTTGCAAAAGGATACTCTCAACATGAGGGAATTGATTATGATGAAACATTTGCACCAGTTGCTAGATTGGAAGCCATAAGGATATTTTTGGCTTATGCTGCTCACAAAAAATTTACAGTCTTTCAACTGGATGTAAAAAGTGCTTTTCTTAATGGAGAATTAGAAGAAGAAGTATATGTTGAACAACCTCCAGGTTTTGTAGATTCAAAATTTCCTCATCATGTCTATAGACTTGATAAAGCACTTTATGGCCTTAAACAAACTTCAAGAGCATGGTATGAGACATTAGCTCAGTTTCTTCTGGAAAGTGGATTTAACAGAGGGACTATTGACAAAACATTGTTTTATCTCAACCATGGAAATGACTTACTTGGTGCAGATATATGTTGATGATATCATTTTTGGTTCTACAAATGACAGACTTTGTAAAAGGTTTGCCAAGCTAATGCAATCAAGATATCAAATGAGTATGATGGGAGAACTTAGCTATTTTCTAAGCCTTCAAGTCAAGCAGAATGAAGAAGGAACTTTTATTTGTCAATCTAAGTACACCAGAAATTTTTGAAGAAATTTGGAATGCAAGACTGTTCAAGTGCATCCACTCCTATGGCCACTGCAACAAAATTGAATAAGGATACTGGTACATCAATAGATATTACTGATTACAAAGATATGATTAGCTCACTACTCTATCTAACTGCAAGTAGACCTGATATCATGTATACTACCTGTCTTTGTGCAAGATTTCAAGCAGATCCAAGAGAACCTCACTTAACAGCTGTAAAAAGAATTTTCAAGTACCTTAAGGGTACAGCTGATCTAGGATTTTGGTATCCTAAAGAATCAGACTTTAAGCTAATAGGTTACTCAGATGCAGATTTTGCAGGATGCAAAATTGACAGGAAAACACAAGTGGAAGCTGCCAATTTCTTGGAGGCAGATTGGTTTCTTGGTTTAGCAAGAAATAGAAGTCAGTTTTCACATCAACTGCAGAAGCAGAATACATTACTGCAGGAAGCTATTGTGCACAGATTCTTTGGATGAAGAATCAGATACTGGATTATGGGTTAACATATTCCAAAATCCCTATTTACTGTGATAATCAAAGTGATATTGCTATGACAGGTAATCCGGTTCAACACTCAATAACAAAGCACATCAGTATAAGGTACCACTTCATAAGGGAACATGTGGATGAAAGTACAGTGGAATTGCATTTTGTTCCAACAGATCAACTAGCAGATATCTTCACAAAACCACTGTGTTAAGCTACTTTTACAAGATTGGTAAATGAACTTGGAATGGTTTCAGGTTCTTTCTCTAAATCTGCTTAGTTTATGTTCTGATACATCAGACTTTATGATCAGTATTTACAGATATTACTATCTAAGTGCTTAATTTGAAATTTTCTAAGTGCTGATTGTTGTCTGATGTGAATTTCTAAACTCTAATAGTGATATGAATGTTTCTGTCACTATTCAATCCAATGAGGATAACTGTGCTAAATGCTGACCTAGTAGTCTTTAATATACTAATAATCCCATGTTTGAAGTAATTGTTTATGTAGAAATCTTTTAACACAAGCAAATTCTGATATTGAGCTTGGTTAAAGTTTACTTTGTGTATCTTATTACTAAGTCAAAAACTAGAATAGTGCCTTTTATTTGTTAAGTTCTGATGTTAGTAAATCTGATGGATGTACTAAGTGCTGATAAACCTCACTTATTAAAAGAAAAAGAAAGAAAAGAAATAAAAATCAGGTACTCCTTTGAGATCAAGAGTAAAAATATGGAAGGGAAGACCCAAGTGCATTGCTGGTATTAAGTAATATGCATTAGAAAAGCAAAATAAAATTTTCTTGGTGACTTTTCACATTCTCTGATTACTAGAGAAATACTCTGATAATAGCATAAATTCTGATAAGCAGTCGTGACTCACTTACATTGAGAAGCCACTGTAAAATGGAATTTCAAAAGATGCATAAAATGAGCACAAAAAGTTGAGGTGGACTCATGCATGAACTCATTCTATAGTAGACTTCAGAATAATGACAGATTTTGAGCAAAGTTCTTAGTTATGCCTTATTTCTAAGATGTACTGAAGTGAATCAGACTTTACTCTTTGTCTGATATTTAGCTTATTGCACACACATACACTCTATATGAATGATAAAAATTACTGTGGTGATAAATGTTGTTTCAGATGAATAGTTTAAGTGTCAGTTGCATAAATTCTGAGGAAAGTTCTGATGATTAAGTTCTGATGAAACCATATCAGTATTTTGTGAAGAATTACAGATATAAACATTCACTTTTCGAGTTAAGGAGCCATATTCTGATGACTTTTAAATTCTGATAATAATCAAGTTCTGATGCTGACGTGGCAGTATTTATTTACTTGGTTTATTTTTAAGTCAATACTTGAACGGTTATATTTTTCAGAATATTGGATTATGTGAGATAAAACATTAATAATCATTTGTTTAGTGGGAACAGTATTTTTTAAAACTGAACGTGCAATGTAATCATTACTTATTTACCGTGCCCATTAACTTTTGCCTTAACTGCTGCATGGCTGACCGGTGTAAAGGTCTGTTCCACTTCTCAATAACTGTTGTCATGTGGGTTGTCTAAGTAAAGAGATAAAAGATTTTTAAATCTTTTATTCACATATCTATTCTATTCACTCTCTCTCATTTTCTTATTTTCTCTCATTTTCTGACGGCTTTCTATACAGACTTTTCATCAAACACCTTCCAGGCAAACTAATTTCTCACTTATTTTTGATGGCGCCCAAGGATTTAATTGTTGATGGAGCCAAGTTTGTACCAAATAACTATGCTACAATCCTGAACAAGGCTGAAGCTCCATCAGATCTGCACTTTGTGCAAGATTTATTAGCCAATAGTGAGATTGGGTATGCTTTGACCCAACCTCAAACTATTTCAAGCAAACAAGTGCTGATATTTTGGTGAACTGGGCTTTTGATAATGGTGGTGCTACTGGTACTGTGGCGCCTTCCAAACCCGGGTCAGAAGTTTGGGGTCCACACACACACCTTAATTATAACCTGCTTATAACAATAATAAAGATAATAATAATATATGCAATGACCCTACTTACCAACACCACGGACCGCAACAGGTTAAAGTATGCACACAAGCCAAACACACTAATATATTACAAACCGTTCAAATCCCAACTATTTCAAATTCAAACTGAGTATTAAACATTATTACAAACTTTTACAAACTTAAATTATTCCAAAAGAAGCCTACTAGCTCAGCTTTCTCAACCTGAACCCCTAGCTCTCGCGCTGGACTGGGGATCCTCTTTACCAACTGGTTCCTTTTTAACTGGAAAGAATATAAACAACATCGCACAAATGAGCTAACTAGCTCAGCAAGTCACAATGACAAAACTGAGAATAATGATCATCAGGTGAATATGGTTATGATATCAAGTGAACAATGGATTATGATTTAGAATTGGATATTATACTTTTAATTTAAAAACCAAGGTTAGGCTGCTGATCAGTCACGCACTAACCCCGAGCAAGGCACACAGCATTGCTCTAACTACTGGATCCAAGGCACACATTGGCCTAACTTGACCATTATATGGTCTGACCACGAATCTGGTCCACAATTTTATAAAAACAATCCAATTCTAACATAATACAGAATATGCAATAATAAACAATAACCGAAATCATTAACAACAATAAATGTTTAACAATGAAAGGGTTTCAATCCTTGTAAGGATCAATAAGGCAATTTAAAAGCTTGGATGCTGGGTAATGAAAGAATTGGATAACAAAGGAATCAACGTTTCAAGGTTTCAAGGATTCGGTCTTTCAAAGTATAAGATACCATGGGTTGAGTATATAATAGTTCATTTCAGTGTTTGGTATTTAGTTTGTATGTATTTGTAGAGTAGTATCGTAGATTTGTGGTTCTTGTTTGGGTATACAATAATCAATGGATTAGAAAGAATATGATTCATGGCTCAAGGACAATAACTGAAATCAGGATTTAGGTTTCTGTGCTTCAAAGCACTTGCAATATCACGGATTATCAAGTACTACAATATCTCGAGAAAGTTCAGAACACTTGCCTGGTATTAGCTTACTACACTGCACTCGCTTCCAATCACAACCGTTTTACTCCTCAACTACCTGTTTCCCTTTCCTACGTCTTGCCTCTTCTGCTCACATATCATAAGCATCTATCAATAATTTACTCATGGAATTCTATTCAACACATACTTCTATCTACCCTTCGTTTTACCCAAATCCGATTAACGGATTGAAAGTTATGCAATAATCAAGTAAACACCGAATATATAGACCGATAGTCAATTAACAAGTCACATATAGCACATAATACATCACGTAATCAATGATATATTATTTAAAGAAGTCTCGGGTCATAAATAGGCTTTCTGGTATTTAAAATGATTTTTAAAACATTTTTCGGAATTAAAACGGGTCGTTGGATCAATTTCGGGTTAATAAACAGGGTTCGGTTGGCCCATTCTGGCTCCGAAATAATTTTAGAATAATTATCGAGCCTTGGAAATAATTTAGAATAATATTTTAAAGCTCGAAACTATTTTTCAGAATTTTTAAATCATTTTTAAATAATTAAATCTAATTAAATAACTAATTAAAATCAATTAATAATTAATTAAATCAATTCAATTTTCGAATTAATTGACCAATTAATCAATTATAAATTAACTGAAATTAATTAACTAATTAATTTAGATTTATTTGTGAATTAAAAATAATTTTCAGAATTAAAATAATAATTTTTAGAATTTTCAGAATTAAAAATGAATTTTTATAATAAAAATAAATAGGAAATATGATTTTTAAACATTTTATAAACAAATCCTAAATTTGCAAAGTCTGGAAACTTCAGGGACCTAACTGCATCGTTTTCAAAAGTTGGGGTACTAAACTGTAATTTTCCAGCCTTCGCCGGAAAACAGTCGGGTTCGCCGGAGAACACGTTCCCGGCGTCCTCACCCCACCAACACCTCCAGATCACATCTACACAACCAGGAACACAACCATGCAATCAATTCATCCTAACAATCCCTGAGTTGGCCGGAATTTGGCCGTGAAGTTTTCCAGTTTCCGGCGAACATCGGAAAACTTCAAAACACAACTCCCTTCTCTACAGACCTCGTTGGTTCATGAAACTTATACGACTAGATTGCAAATTTCACAGAGAACACAACCCACTATAACACAACATCAATCTATCACAGAATAAGAAACCCCCAAATTTCAATTAAGAACATTCATACGGGTTATAAACCCTAATTTTGAAATTCGAAAATCAAACTCAAATTTGAACATGTTATTGAACTCCAAATCAGACGTATGACATATGAAAATCATCAGGAAAACAAGCTCTACAACATGCAATCATCAAATCATACAAACAATCATCCGAACAAAAATTCATATTTTTAATAAAATAAATTCGAAAATAAATAAATTTTTAGAAAAATAACCTTGATTTCTGCAGTGAAACAAAGCTCAGAATCTGATAGAACACTTCAAATCCTTCGTTTTGGTTACTCAAGCTTTGAAAACAGAGATCGGTAACGCCTTCGTTTTGCTGTTTGATTCTTAGAACAGTTTTAGAAATTAGGGCTTTTCTCTGAAAATTATATAATTAACTATCTGCAAATGATTTTGATACGAAATAAAATACGGTAAAAGGCTATTTATAATTACGGAAAATTTGTATCCCGTTGGATCATTCCGGATATAAAACGGTACGTTTATTTGTAAAAACTGATCCAAACGGTATCGGTTTTCGGGATAATTATCCAAATCAGTACAATTTGTACTGCGGTCTTGGTCTCAGCGCCTGGTTACACGTATTACGAAGTGATAATTGGGATAGTTTAATAAAAAGCTCCCGTTTATCGAAAATACGGGTTTTATTGATTTACCGAAACGAATATTGTATCGAAAATGTTGCGCCGGGACCCGCGCAGGACAAACCGTAAGCCGGATCGAAAAAGTCGAAACATGGAATATGCTCGGAATATTACAATTAGGTTAGGAAGGAGTTCTCGAAAGAGTTTCGGGTTCCAAAAACGTAACAACGGTTGACGTCGGTTGGTTCCCGTTTTTATAAAATAGATTTTAATTACCCGGAAAAAGATTTTAGAAATTTCATATGATTCTTATAAATCCATAAACCAACATAAAAAAATTAGGAAGATATGACAATTATCTATATTTTATTTTGGACATATAAAAATTAAAATACTCAATTAATATTATTTTTGAATATTCAAGTACAGATAACACTTAACAATTAGCTCACAGAATAGATACTGAACACACATAATAATTATATATAGCAAAAATAATTACACGATATATCCCGGATATTACATCCTTCCCCCCTTAAAAGGATTCTGTCCTCAGAATCTCTAAGAAAACAAATGAGGGTACTTTTCTCTCATATCACTTTCTAACTCCCAGGTTGACTCTTCAACCTTTGGGTTTCTCCACAATACTCTTACTAACTTTACCACTTTATTTCTCAATACTTTCTCTCTTTCCTCTAGAATCTCTATCGGACTCTCTACATATGATAAATCTGCTTGAAGTTCTATTGGCTCATATTCTATTATGCCTGGAGTCTGGATTATATTTCTTAAGCATTGATATGTGAAAAACATTGTGAATGTGCTCCATGTGCGGAGGTAACGCCAACTCGTAAGCTACTTTGCCAATACGCTTTAGGATTTCAAAAGGTCCGACATATCTTGGGTTTAGCTTCCCTTTCTTCCCAAACCTCGTTAGTCCTTTCCACGGTGATACTTTCAATAATACCAAGCTTCCTTCTTCAAATTCCATGTCTTTTCTTGACTGGTCTGCATATTTCCTTTGACGATCTTGTGCGGCTATTAATCTTTTCTGGATAATTTCAACAACTTCCTTTGTCTGTGCACCAATTCAGGTCCGAGTATTTTGCGTTCTCCTACTTCGTCCCAATATGGAGATCTACATTTGCGTCCATAAAGGGCTTCATAAGGTGGCATCCCAATACTGGCGTGATAACTGTTGTTATAAGCAAACTCTACTAGGGGTAAATGCTCGTCCCAACTTCCTTTGAAATCAATAGCACAAACACGTAGCATGTCCTCGATTGTCTGGATCGTTCTTTCACTTTGGCCATCCGTTTGGGGGTGATAGGCCGTACTCATATTCAATCTTGTTCCCAAACATTCTTGAAAACTCTTCCAAAATCTTGAATTAAATCTTGGATCTCGATCAGATACAATAGACACTGGAACTCCATGACGAACTACGATCTCTTTCAAGTACATATGAACTAACTTGTCGAGCGAAAATCTTTCATTTATAGGCAGAAAATGAGCTGACTTGGTAAGTCTATCTACTATAACCCAAATGGCATCATGATTAGCCCTTGTCCTTGGTAATCCAACTATGAAATCCATGGCAATATGTTCCCACTTCCACTCTGGAATCTCCAATGGCTGTAGCAATCCGCTTGGTCTCTGATGCTCCGCTTTAACTTTCTGACAGGTATAGCATTTGCTAACCCATTCCGCAATTTCCCTCTTCATATTTGGCCACCAATAATTCTTCTTTAAATCTCTGTACATTTTGGTACTCCCTGGATGGATGGAATATCTTGAACTATGTGCTCTTGTAAAATTTCATTTTTCAGCTCCGTTACTGGTGGAATCCAAATTCTTGAAGAAAACCTAAGAATACCTTGATCATCTTGTTGCGTGCATAATTCCTCACCTACCAAACTATTTATATCTTGATCCATTACCTCTTTCTGGCATTTCTTTATTTTCTCCAATAACTCCGGTTGGAAAATCATACTGTACACTTTTGCTTCCTCAGGCTTGCAAATTCTAATCTCCAATTCCAATTTTTGAAATTCTTTATATATCTCTTCAGGTACGGATAATACATTTAACTTTTCCTTCCGACTTAACGCATCTGCTACAACGTTCGCCTTACCGGGATGATAATTAATCGAGCAATCATAATCTTTGATCAATTCTAACCATCTCCTTTGTCTCATATTAAGTTCCTTCTGGGTAAATATATATTTCAAACTTTTGTGATCCGTGAAAATCTCACACTTTTCTCCATACAAATAATGTCTCCAAATCTTCAAAGCGAAAACTATAGCTGCTAACTCCAAATCATGAGTAGGGTACTTCTGTTCGTGTGGTTTCAATTGCCTTGACGCATACGCAATCACCTTGTCGTGCTGCATAAGAACACATCCTAATCCTTTGTAGAAGCATCGCTATAAATTACGAAATTCCCTTGATCGTCTGGAAGTGACAAAACAGGTTTGTGATTAATCTCCGCTTCAATTCCTGAAAACTTTCTTCGCACTTGTCATTCCATATAAACTTTTCATTCTTTCGTGTAAGCTTTGTCAATGGTGTTGCAATTCTTGAGAAATTCTGAACGAATCGTCGATAATATCCTGCCAATCCCAAGAAACTTCTTACCTCAGTGGGTGTTCTCGGTCTTTCCCAATTCGTAATTGCCTCGATCTTTGCCGGGTCCACTTTGATCCCTTCGTTACTGACTATGTGTCCTAAGAACTGAACTTCCTGTAGCCAAAACTCACACTTCGACAATTTAGCATATAACTTCTTTTTCCTTAAAATCTCCAAAGCTGTCCTTAAATGTTCCGCATGATCCTCCTCCGTCTTTGAATAGATCAAAATATCGTCTATAAATACTATAACGAACTTGTCCAAATATTCCTTGAAAATTCTGTTCATCAGGTCCATAAACGCTGCTGGGGCGTTGGTCAATCCAAAAGACATCACTAAAAACTCGTAATGCCCATACCTTGTTCTGAAAGCTGTCTTTGGTATATCTTCTGGTTTGATCTTTAGTTGATGATATCCCGATCTTAAATCGATTTTGGAGAAATACTTGGCTCCCTTCAATTGGTCAAACAAATCATCAATTCTGGGTAACGGATACTTATTCTTGATCGTCAACTTGTTGAGCTCCCTATAGTCGATGCACAGTCTCATGCTTCCATCCTTCTTCTTGACAAATAATACCGGTGCACCCCACGGGGATACGCTGGGTCTAATTACTCCTTTCTCTAACAGCTCTTGCAATTGCTTTGCTAACTCTTTCATCTCAACGGGCGCCATTCTATACGGGGCCTTGGATACTGGTTCGGTTCCAGGTGCTAAGTCGATTGCAAATTCAATTTCTCTATCTGGAGGAAGTCCTGGTAACTCGTCGGGAAATACGTCTGGAAATTCATTTACAACTGGAATATCTTCAAGTTTTGCTGGCTCCTGACTTCTGTCGATCATATGCTACGAAATGCTCACATCCTTGTCGTAGTAACTTCTTGGCTTGAATCATCGTTAAGAACTTCTTTACCTGCTTCTGTCCCTTGAACGTTACTATTCTTTCGTCTGGCGTTTTCACCATTACTTTCTTATTTCGACAATCTATCTGAGCATCATGCTTAGATAACCAATCCATTCCTAATATAACGTCAAATTCTCCTAACTTAAACGGTATCAAATCTACACAAAACTTACTACCAGAAATCTCAATCTCACAATTCCCACAAACTTGGTTAACAGTTACACGTTCTTGATTTGCTAATTCCACAGTCATTATTTCATTTAAATACCCAACTGGACAATTTAACTTACTAACAAAATCTTGTGAAACAAACGATCGAGTTGCTCCCGAATCTATTAACACTTTGGCACATAAAGAATTCACATTAAGCGTACCTGCCACGACATCCGTATCCTGGATCGCATCCTTCACCGACATGTCAAAAACTCTAGCCCTCGGAGTCTCATTCACTGTTGGGGTAGATCCCATAATCCTTAATGCATTACTGACTGGGGCTGGTGTCTTGCAATCCCTGGCCATATGTCCTGGCTTCCCACATTTAAAGCATGTAAATCCAATGACTGGAACCTTCACTGCTGGATTCCGGATAGGCTGATCCTTATTCGCTGGCTCTCTTGCTGGCTGATTTCGGCACTCCCTCGAGTAGTGCCCTTTCTGGTTGCATTTAAAACATACCACATTCAACTTGTTACAAACTCCTCCATGCTTCTTTCCACATACTTGACAATCTGGAAAAGTTAATCTCAACTGATTCGGCTGATTCACATTAGCTGAACGATTGCCCTGGCCTCCGTCTCCTGCATTTTGTCTCCTGAAATTAAAATTTCTCCCTGGCTGAAACTTGCCCTTCTTAAAATTTGGAAACTTCCCTGTTTGTGACTGACCCTCACTTCCCTCAACTTTCCTTTTCTTGCTTTCCTTTTCTTTCTGGAACATCTCACTCTCTGTCTCTGCGATCATAGCTTTCTGTACAACCCCGGCATAGGTATCCAATTCAAAAATAGCTACCTTCCCTCTGATCCATGGCTTCAAGCCTTGCTGGAATCTCTTAGCTTTCTTTCTATCAGTATCAACATACGACGGCACATACCTTGACAATTCCTCAAACTTCCCCTCATAATCTGTTACCGACATGTTCCCTTGCTTTAATTCTAAAAACTTCAGCTCCATTTGATCCTGAACAAACTGAGGAAAATACTTTTCTAAAAACAATTCCTTAAACCTTTCCCAAGTAATAACATCTGTGCTTTCCAATGTTTTCACCATTTCCCACCAATAGGTGGCCTCATTCTTCAGATAGTAACTTGCAAATTCAACCTTCTGCTCCTCTTTCACTTTTACCAAGGCAAAAGCCTTCTCTATTTCCTTTAACCACACATTTGCTTCAATTGGCTCTAAGGAACCCTTGAATTCTGGTGGGTTTACTGCCTGAAAAGTTTTGAAAGTTACCTGGGGATTGGTCTGTCTCTGCTGTTGTTGTGCCAGGTGAACTGTTTGTTGGGCCAAGATTTGAAGAATCTGGGCTATTGCTGGGTCCATGGGTCCTGGGTTCACATTCTGGTTTATATCATTTTGGTTGTTATTGTTGTTGTTGGTTTCTTCATTCTGGGTGTTGGTGCGGGTATTTCTTCTGGGAGGCATTTTCTGTAAAGAATCAATCAATTTATTTAGCTTTTGAATCAAATCTTTGTATAAAAGAAAAGTTTTGTAAAAGAAATATCTCTTTTTGAAAACAGTTGTAACTAAGTAAATTGCATGCTTCTTTACAGAATATAAACAGTTATGGAAAACAGGGTACATGGTATCACAGGATACTGGTGCAATAAATAAGGTAAAGTAAAACAGGTGCAATAAATAAATGACAGTGTTGGAAAGGAAAAGGTACTGATATATAGATCAAAAGTTTTAGGTAGTACAAGCGTAAAGACGCTTCGAAAGTAAAAGCAAAAAGGGTACAACAACCTACTCACTAGTCAGCATCGCTAGTCTATAAATACAACTCAAAAGTCTTCTGATACACACTACACACTACTGTCCATACTACATAACCATAACAACACTGCTCAGCATCTCCATCTCAAAATCTCTAACTCAGCTCCAAGGAAACTCTGGTCCTGCCAGCCTCTCAAAGTCCTCCATCACCTCAGTAGCCCAGCCCAGCAGTGCATCAGGGCCTCTGCCAGGTAGTGTAGCTCCATGTAGCCTAGCCTCAAGAACCCTCCGTGTCACATGAATCTCCTCTCGAAGCTCCCTCACACCACGATCAACATCTGTAGTCCTAATGATATGCTGTAACTCTCTAATCTGAGCCAACAAGGAATCACGCTCCAATAGAAGAGCCTCATACCGGTAATAAGGAACTGGGGGCAATGTAGACTGGAATGGGGCACTCGCTACTGAATGCCCAGTGGAATCTGAATCAGCTGGTGGGGGTCCTCTGACAGGTGGCCTCATGCCTGGAGGTGGAATAGCCTGCAATGGTACGGGCTGCAACACCGGTGGAGGTAGAATAGCCAATGCTGGTGGAATAACAGGACGTGGATCCGATGCTGGTGCTCCAACTGAAGGCTCTGAGTGATCAGCTGATACGGGAATAAAAGAGTCGGCCATCTCTGCTATCTGAAATCATATCGTAATATAAGAATCTCGTACCACGACGCAAACTATACTAATACCGGTTATACCATAACACTCAACCTCTCGACGTTCTATCATCCTATACCTTACTTCTAATCCTATCCCTCTACCCATTCCCGTCAACCTAGGCTTGTGTCAGTGACTTATAACCTGTGCTCTGATACCAAACCTGTGGCGCCCTCCAAACCCGGGTCAGAAGTTTGGGGTCCACACACACACCTTAATTATAACCTGCTTATAACAATAATAAAGATAATAATATATGCAATGACCCTACTTACCAACCACCACGGACCGCAACAGGTTAAAGTATGCACACAAGCCAAACACACTAATATATTACAAACCGTTCAAATCCCAACTATTTCAAATTCAAACTGAGTATTAAACATTATTACAAACTTTTACAAACTTAAATTATTCCAAAAGAAGCCTACTAGCTCAGCTTTCTCAACCTGAACCCCTAGCTCTCGCGCTGGACTGGGGATCCTCTTTACCAACTGGTTCCTTTTTAACTGGAAAGAATATAAACAACATCGCACAAATGAGCTAACTAGCTCAGCAAGTCACAATGACAAAACTGAGAATAATGATCATCAGGTGAATATGGTTATGATATCAAGTGAACAATGGATTATGATTTAGAATTGGATATTATACTTTTAATTTAAAACCAAGGTTAGGCTGCTGATCAGTCACGCACTAACCCCGAGCAAGGCACACAGCATTGCTCTAACTACTGGATCCAAGGCACACATTGGCCTAACTTGACCATTATATGGTCTGACCACGAATCTGGTCCACAATTTTATAAAAACAATCCAATTCTAACATAATAACAGAATATGCAATAATAAACAATAACCGAAATCATTAACAACAATAAATGTTTAACAATGAAAGGGTTTCAATCCTTGTAAGGATCAATAAGGCAATTTAAAAGCTTGGATGCTGGGTAATGAAAGAATTGGATAACAAAGGAATCAACGTTTCAAGGTTTCAAGGATTTGGTCTTTCAAAGTATAAGATACCATGGGTTGAGTATATAATAGTTCATTTCAGTGTTTGGTATTTAGTTTGTATGTATTTGTAGTAGTATCGTAGATTTGTGGTTCTTGTTTGGGTATACAATAATCAATGGATTAGAAAGAATATGATTCATGGCTCAAGACAATAACTGAAATCAGGATTTAGGTTTCTGTGCTTCAAAGCACTTGCAATATCACAGGATTATCAAGTACTACAATATCTCGAGAAAGTTCAGAACACTTGCCTGGTATTAGCTTACTACACTGCACTCGCTTCCAATCACAACCGTTTTACTCCTCAACTACCTGTTTCCCTTTCCTACGTCTTGCCTCTTCTGCTCACATATCATAAGCATCTATCAATAATTTACTCATGGAATTCTATTCAACACATACTTCTATCTACCCTTCGTTTTACCCAAATCCGATTAACGGATTGAAAGTTATGCAATAATCAAGTAAACACCGAATATATAGACCGATAGTCAATTAACAAGTCACATATAGCACATAATACATCACGTAATCAATGATATATTATTTATAAAGAAGTCTCGGGTCATAAATAGGCTTTCTGGTATTTAAAATGATTTTTAAAACATTTTTCGGAATTAAAACGGGTCGTTGGATCAATTTCGGGTTAATAAACAGGGTTCGGTTGGCCCATTCTGGCTCCGAAATAATTTTAGAATAATTATCGAGCCTTGGAAATAATTTAGAATAATATTTTAAAGCTCGAAACTATTTTTCAGAATTTTTAAATCATTTTTAAATAATTAAATCTAATTAAATAACTAATTAAAATCAATTAATAATTAATTAAATCAATTAATCAATTAATTTTCGAATTAATTGACCAATTAATCAATTATAAATTAACTGAAATTAATTAACTAATTAATTTAGATTTATTTGTGAATTAAAAATAATTTTCAGAATTAAAATAATAATTTTTAGAATTTTCAGAATTAAAAATGAATTTTTATAATAAAAATAAATAGGAAATATGATTTTTAAACATTTTATAAACAGGAATCCTAAATTTGCAAAGTCTGGAAACTTCAGGGACCTAACTGCATCGTTTTCAAAAGTTGGGGTACTAAACTGTAATTTTCCAGCCTTCGCCGGAAAACAGTCGGGTTCGCCGGAGAACACGTTCCCGGCGTCCTCACCCCACCAACACCTCCAGATCACATCTACACAACATCAGGAACACAACCATGCAATCAATTCATCCTAACAATCCCTGAGTTGGCCGGAATTTGGCCGTGAAGTTTTCCAGTTTCCGGCGAACATCGGAAAACTTCAAAACACAACTCCCTTCTCTACAGACCTCGTTGGTTCATGAAACTTATACGACTAGATTGCAAATTTCACAGAGAACACAACCCACTATAACACAACATCAATCTATCACAGAATAAGAAACCCCCAAATTTCAATTAAGAACATTCATACGGGTTATAAACCCTAATTTTGAAATTCGAAAATCAAACTCAAATTTGAACATGTTATTGAACTCCAAATCAGACGTATGACATATGAAAATCATCAGGAAAACAAGCTCTACAACATGCAATCATCAAATCATACAAACAATCATCCGAACAAAAATTCATATTTTTAATAAAATAAATTCGAAAATAAATAAATTTTTAGAAAAATAACCTTGATTTCTGCAGTGAAACAAAGCTCAGAATCTGATAGAACACTTCAAATCCTTCGTTTTGGTTACTCAAGCTTTGAAAACAGAGATCGGTAACGCCTTCGTTTTGCTGTTTGATTCTTAGAACAGTTTTAGAAATTAGGGCTTTTCTCTGAAAATTATATAATTAACTATCTGCAAATGATTTTGATACGAAATAAAATACGGTAAAAGGCTATTTATAATTACGGAAAATTTGTATCCCGTTGGATCATTCCGGATATAAAACGGTACGTTTATTTGTAAAAACTGATCCAAACGGTATCGGTTTTCGGGATAATTATCCAAATCAGTACAATTTGTACTGCGGTCTTGGTCTCAGCGCCTGGTTACACGTATTACGAAGTGATAATTGGGATAGTTTAATAAAAAGCTCCCGTTTATCGAAAATACGGGTTTTATTGATTTACCGAAACGAATATTGTATCGAAAATGTTGCGCCGGGACCCGCGCAGGACAAACCGTAAGCCGGATCGAAAAAGTCGAAACATGGAATATGCTCGGAATATTACAATTAGGTTAGGAAGGAGTTCTCGAAAGAGTTTCGGGTTCCAAAAACGTAACAACGGTTGACGTCGGTTGGTTCCCGTTTTTATAAAATAGATTTTAATTACCCGGAAAAAGATTTTAGAAATTTCATATGATTCTTATAAATCCATAAACCAACATAAAAATAATTAGGAAGATATGACAATTATCTATATTTTATTTTGGACATATAAAATTAAAATACTCAATTAATATTATTTTTGAATATTCAAGTACAGATAACACTTAACAATTAGCTCACAGAATAGATACTGAACACACATAATAATTATATAATAGCAAAAATAATTACACGATATATCCCGGATTACAGGTACTCCAAGTATTATTTTCATATCAGGAGATGCCAAGCATGTTGTTACTCTTGGAGCAGTTCGTAAAGCTCTCCACTTACCTGAAGGTTGTACATTTTCAACAGTGGAGGATCCTGTTTTACAGTAGCTTATGGCTAGTCTCGGCTATGAGAAAAGTTTGGGAAAGCTGGGTCAACTGAAAAGATCAAATATCAGAAAGGAATGGAGCTTTTTCTTTGATTGTATCACAAAGGCATTCGCCAATAAATGCTCCAACTTTGATGCTATTCCCATCATGAGTCAGCAAATCGGGTATGCCCTTATTCATCAAACTCATTTTGATTTTGCAAGTGTTGTGCTCGGTTTCATAGGGGGTAGGATGAGAGAGGATAGAAATGTAGTATACTTTGCTAGATTTTGTCAGCTTATATACTTTTCATTGTGCTGATGAACCCCAACTAGACAGTGATTTAATTCCACCCTTTAAGCTTACAAAAAGGGCTTTTAATGATTTGTTAAATGCTGACAATAAGAAACAAGTGCTGAGACCCTTACAGATTCCTCAGTCAGTAAAACAGATCTTGGTAAATGCTGATCCACAAGCATATACATCTGTCTATCCTCATGTCCAACCCACCAACTCAAAAAAACCAACCCAATCTTCATCCGCCCTATCACAACTACAGAAACACCTCAAACTTCTCAACCTCAACCAACTCAACCCTCCATCAGGACATATTACAAACCAACACAGTCATCTCAACCTAACCTTCAGCATCCAGTGAAGCCTTCATCTTCAAAACCCAAGAGGACTAAGATAGTACCTCAGTCTCAACAGAAGAGAAGGATAATTATTCTGAGAGATGAGTCAGATAATGAGGAACAGGTTCCAATATCAAAGCCTGTTGTTGTAGAAGCAGAGAAGATCACTTCTTAGAAAGATACTGAAACTGGGAGTTCTAGGCCCCTCAAAAGGCTTAGAAAGCTAAATTCTGATGATGAAGCTCCCAAAGTCTCAACTTCAGCAAAAAGACTTAAAAAGCAAAGAGCCAGGAGGGCTGTAAGTGAATCATCACACTCTGAAGAAGTTCTGGAAGAAGCAGCTAAGGAAGGGGGTCAGGAATCTCTGATCCCAACAGAACCTATAGTAATTGAATTACTTCCCATAGCTGAATCAGACTTTACTCAAACTCAAAAGTCTCCTATTCAAGAGCAAGAGGATATTCCAGAGCAAGTTCCTACACCTCCTGTATCTCCTATAATTGATCCAGTACATGCTGAAGACCCAGGTACAAGTGATAAAATAGACATACATAACTTGGTTGTGCCTGAGGTTCTGTACTTGGAAGCTCCACCAACTCAACTCACTCCACCAACAACACCAATTTTGGATGCTGATTTTAATGCAGACATTCCAACAACACCAGTTCTGAATCTAGATGATGAAGATCTGATTAAAGGTGGGCATCAAAATTTGGATGTTGATCAGAACTTAGTTGCATATCAGAATTTAGAGGATGATGTTGAAGCCTCTATAGCCTCACATACTGTTTTTTATCAGAGAATGCTGATACTGCACGCTCTGTAAGTTCTGATGCTGACAATGCTGAATCTACAGGTGAAGCTGCTATTAATCTAGATGTTGATGCAGTTGGTCCTTGAGGACATGCACCTCAACAAACAGTTAATAAAGCTGATTTGATCAAGAAGTTTGTTAGAGAGGATGCACTAGTACCTTGGAGTGGAACTCCTAGAGGAAAGGAGTGGACTAAGGAATGGAACACGGTTAATTTTGTTCCTACTGAAAAAATTCTTGCTGAGCACCTGGCTAAGGCTGATGAAATGCTGATAAATGATGATTTCAAGGCACAGCTGAGAGTTACTGCAATGAGTACTAGGCACCTTCAAGGTCAACACTCAATAACTCATGACAAGGTGAAAAAAATTCAAGAATCACTGATCCAACAAGATATGAATATCAAATTGGAAAAGAACAGATTTTTAAGGCAGCCTTTGACCGAATTGGGTATATTGAAAAGACTCAGGAGAAGCAACAAGATCAGATTTCTGAAATTCTAAAGAATCAAGCTTCTCAGCAAACTCAACTCAATGAGATCCAATCCTCAGTGGAATTGCTTATGTCTCTTCTTCTACCTGCTGATGCCAAAAAGGGGAAGAAAGTGATTAAGTCCAAATGCAAATCTAGTCAAGTACTGAAGGGTAAGGATGATGGAAATGATGACCAGGGAAACTCTGGAAACGGTAGAGGTCATGGTCAAGGCAAAGGTTTTTCATCAGCAAAGCTGGAACTACAAGTCAAAGAACAAGTTCTGAAACTGGGAGAAGAATAAGTTCTGATACTGGTAAAAGGATAAGTTCTAGTGAACATTTGGAACTTGATGAAGAGATTTCCAAAAGGCTATTCCTAAAAGACAATCCATGTATGGATATTGAAAGTCTGAAGGAAGAAGAAACCAGACTTAAAGCAGAAAATGTCAAGTCAAAGTCTAAAGCTCAAGTCATGGAAAAGAAGCCACCTAAGCCTAAGGGAATTGTGATAAAAGAAAAGAAAAATTCTGAGGCAACCAAAGCCAAATCACAAGTGGAAGTAGATCCTAGATCCAAGGGAAAAGTAAAAATTGATGAACCTGTAAAGGTATATATGCCAATCATGGATCTGGAGGCAAAATCTGATGAAGATGTTAGTCTAATTTTGAAGAAAAAGGATATTCAAACAACCTCTGACAGAGCTCATGTTGATCAAGATCAGGACTTAGTAAATTCTGATATTATAGTGAAGCAAGCAACATCTGACATAGCTCAAGTTGGTTTGATATCAGAAGATAAAGAAAAAGGAAACCTCTGATATTGCTCATGTTAAACCTTCAAAGATGCTACTACCAGGATTCACAAAAGCTCAACAGACTCAACCTTTGAAGACTACATCAAGTGGTTTTGAAGCAAGAGTTGTTCAAGGAAAAGAAGCAAGAGACAAATCAGGATTGGGTAGTTCTAAAGAAAAGAGAATAAACAATACCACCAATGATCCAACTTCCTTAAGTGAACCAGGAGTAGGAGCAACTCCTGAAAGATTGAATCAACTTGAATCTGTACAAATGGTTTACCACTCTGTTTTGAAAGAAGATATCATGGTTATACTTTATGACAGATGGGAGGGTATTCCAGATCAGGGAGAATGCTATTCATTTAAAGTATTTTTGAAGAACTGGAACATGTTCTATTTCTACTTCAAGTGAAAAACAGATCAACAGATGGTGCTGCAGGTTACTTAAAATCCAAATATTCAAGATAGAAGAAGCTTTACTCTATAAAGTCTGACAGCCCATACTGTCATAAGTACAGATCTTACAGTGGAGATATTGTTGAAATGAAGCCTAATACTGCTAAAATCATCACTATATGTTCTGGTATTAAGGGACTTGAATTCAATCTAGAGTTTGATAAATCCTATATCATCAGACTAGATCAGGATATAAGAAAAGCTAAAATAATGATCTCAGGGCTGCTATCTTTCAAACTGGTGAACATACAGTTGAACTGAAAAATGCTAAAAGGAGGATGGTCAATGAACTTGAATATGCTGAGAGATGTTTATTGAAGAACTATCTCAGAACAACTCCTGATATCAAAGAGATCAGAAATTGAAGCCAAGTCAAAGATCTACAACTGCTTAGATAATGAAGGATATATAGACTGAAGCTGATATCAAACTTTAAGGATGGTAAAGCTACAAGGACTGTAAGTTGTAGTTATCTAGTCCATGCATTTGTACTTAATGTTTTTGACATCATCAATTATCTGTTAAACTTGTATATTATGCTAATTTACAAGTTGAGGGAGATTGTTAGATATATTTGTGATGTCATGTCTAATATGATTAGTGTTTAGTTTTCAGATCTTACTTAATAGGACAAATCAGGACTTAACTGGAAATTAGTACTTATACTGAAGTCAGGACTTAAGATATCATAACTTAAATTGGCAGAACTTAAGTTATCACGAGATATTTATCGGGAGATAATATCAGGACTTAAGGAGACGTTCAGATAAGGAAGGCGGTTGATTGAAAGGAAAGAAGATCAAAACAAACATAAGAAGAGATATGCATGGAGAAGAATTCTATGAAGAATATAATACTTAGAAGAAAAGATAACTAGTTGATATATATTAGGAAGCAGAATTATATTCGATATCAATTAGAAGATTATCTTGTAACTGTGTAGTATATAAACACAGACATAGGGTTTACACTATATGTGTTATCTTAATCGAGATTATTATTCATTGTAACCCTAGCAGCTCTCGTGATATTTGTTCATCACTGAGAGAGAATAGTTCTTTGTACAAGAGTTTATTGTGTGAATAAAATCTGTGTTCTGTTACTTGAGTTCTCATATTCGATTTGATTGTAGTAAACACTGTATTCAACCCCCTTCTACAGTGTGTGTGACCTAACATAGACCATCTACTTCTCTCTCTACTTCAATCTCCTCTCCACAGAACTTTCAAGATCTCAAGACACAAGTAGCTTCTCTACAGACCTCAAGTGCATCTCTCAATGCTCAAGTTCAGGCTTTGACTTCTCTAGTCAAGAGTCAACAATCAGACATCAAAACCCTGGTGGACTTTCACAAACATCTCCAAATGCAAAATTTTGTAGCTTTGGGAGCCATTATGGGGAAACTCAACATACTACTTACTACTGCCTTCTCTACCTGAACAAATAGGGCCAGAAATTCCGAATCCCCTACTCATGCCTGTCATCAAGACTAAGGGGGAGATTGAGGCTAGGATCCAACAATCTAGGCATGCTAAATCTAAAGCTAAAGAGGACTATTCCAGGTTTTTTTGAAGCTCTTCTAATATTGATGTTTGGAAAAGAAAGACTTCTCTGGGCTGTAGAAGGACCCAATCAAGATCAGGAATTTAGTGACCTTCTTGCAGCATTAAGAGTGTCTCTTCAAAATAACTATGTGACTTGCAAGAAATCTTTGGCCAAGAACATCAACTTTATAAGGGCAGTGGTGGTGAAAATTGATAACATTTTGGAGAAAAGGATTGTCATGAACATCAATTATGGTGGTGTGGACAGGTGTCTTCAAGTTACTCTTGGAAATCTCCAAACTTTAAGAGCATCTAAACTGGATGTAGTGATTGACAGAGTAAATCCAATCATTCCAGAAGACACTCAACTCCTCCAAGAGCTCAAAGGCACATATAATAGCTTTTCCTGAAGCCTATCTCCATCCGAACAGAGGAGTAGTTTATGTCTGTCCAATAACCAACAAGCTAAACACTTCTTTGTTTCCAAACATTGTGTCAAATCATCTATGAAGCTGATCATGACTCTACAGACTGATCTAAAGCACAAAAAGAGCAAGAAGCAGGAGGATGTGGAGATGATAAAGATCTTGGACATATATCTTGCAAATCCTAACACCATGCTGCCAAATACTCAATAAAAGCTAAGAAAAGACAAGGATGATGATGAGCAGAAGGATGACAAACAAAAACCTTCTGGCTCAAATCCAAGTCAAGCTTCTAAAGAAACTGGCAACAAGGACACGAATCAAGGAGAGAAGAAGGAGGATGAGAAGAAGGATGGTGAAAGTAGAAGAACAGGAAAAAAGGAGGAGCAAACAAAGACATGATGGCTCAGAATCACAACAAACTCTAAAATCCAAACCAATCTAGCTCAACCCTCAAAGCCAACAACCTCAATCACCAAAACCACCTATAACCTCGAAGCTAAAGTTTCCATACAAACAAACTGCAAACACCTTCCTAAAAACACCAATCACCTCAAACCAAACATCTCTCAAGAAAATCACAAACTTACCTTTAGACAAGCCTTCACTCATAATTCACTACAAAACTGTTAGGAGGAAACCTAAGAAAGCCAACCTGCAAAAAAAGTAGAAGTCACTGAAAGGGCCATCTGGAATTGTTTCAAGCAAAATGACGTTCTACCTTTAAATTGGTGCATCTCAGATGAAGATTATTTTCAACAACTAGCTGAGGAATAGTTAGATTCTGGGTTGTATCTCTAAGGGAAGTTAGAATTTACTATAAAGATGGGTCCTTCACATTCCTTGGTTGTACTTTAATGGACTCTCTCTCTCCCAAAGAATTAAGAGAGTGATAAGCTTGCTAAAAGATAAGGATAATGCTACAAGAGCATGGAGATCAATTTTGGTTGAGTGGTTGATTGTAAGAGAGGAAAGAAGAAAAAGAAATGAGGCTGAATATGAGGAAAGAAAAATGAATGAGCAGAATCTCTAAGGATGGCAAGTTTCTAAACATTAAAGCTGGCAAATTCCCAAAATTTAGGTTTGATTTACTAGACAGTGGTTATCCAAAGGCAGACAGACTCAAACTTGTAGAAGCTCTAAGTGGGACACCTATTTTAGAAGAACTTGAAATTCTTGTTTTCTTAAAGGATCTCATTAGAGAAGAAGCAGAAGCAAAAACAGTATTTACCTGATGCTTGTAACTATTTAAACTCGATAAATCTCCTAATGTATAAAAGTTGTAATTGTGTCAATTTTTATGTATTAATCTTATTTTCCATCATAACTTGGGGTTAGTCTTGTTAATAGGCATGAATTTGTGTTAAGCAATCTTCTCACAAATTGGGGGAGATTGTTGTGCAAGATATGCCTGTACATTAACAAGACTAAGTCAAATTGACAATCCTAAGTAAGTTGTATTGTAATCTTAGTTTTCATTTTGTATTGTAACATTTAAAGTTTATAAAAATGTCAAATAGCAGACTGAAGTCTTTTTCTTTGAACAATATCAAGCCTAAGAATTGTATCTGGAAGAAGGTCAAGAAGAACATGCCTCAGAAGAATTATGAAGAAGCTTGGAGTTGAATAAATCTGTTTTGAGAAAAATAATATAAGTCAAGATCTCTACAAGTCACAAATTTAGTGTTATAGAGAAGTCCACTCGAGAACTCCAAATGACTTATCGAGAAGTTAGGAAAGCTACTAGAGAACTCAGAGATATCGACAAGTCAAATTGAAGACATGAAGATTGGAGATATTGACAAGTCATTTCTTCACTAGAGAACTCAGAGTTATCGACAAGTCAAATATCATTAGAGAACTCTGAGACATCGATAAGTCAATTATCACTAGAGAACTCTGAGATATCGACAAGTCAAATATCATTAGTGAACTTTGAGTTATCGATAAGTCAATTAGTCACTAGAGAACTCAGAGATGTCTATAAGCCAAAGTGAAGACATGAAGTGAAGAGATCTCGACAAGCTAAATTCTCTTATAGAGAACTCAGAGACCTCTACAAGTCAAATCAACTATAGAGTAATGAGAGATCTCGATAGCCAATATACTTATCGAGATGTCAAGTTTCTCTATGTAACAGACTGGAGATGTTGAGGTATAACTCAAACTATAAAGTGCAGATCAGTTCAATATCCAAGATTAACAATCAACAAACAATTCAACCAGTTGGATTGACAAGTCTACAAAAAGTAGCTTGAAGAGTGTGTAAGATCTAGGGTGAAGATTAACTGACAAAGAAAGATCAAAGTTTATGTTAGATATATTTGATAATGTCATGGCTAATATAATTTATGTTTAGATTTCAGATCTTACTTAACAGGACAAATCAGTACTTAATTGTTGATCAGTACTTATACTGGAAGTCAGGACTTAAGGATATCAGTACTTATATTATCAGGAGATAAGCATCAGAAGTTAGATATCAGAACTTAAGTGCTGAAGGACGATCAGATAAGGAAAGTAGTTGATTAAGGAAAGAAGATCGAGATAAACATAAGAAGAGATATGCATGAAGAAGGAGTTTCGTGAAGAATGGAATACTTGGAAGAAAAGATATCTGATTGATATATTTTAGGAAGCAGAATTATATTCCATATCAATTAGCGATTATCTTGTAACTGTGTAGTATATAAACACAGACATAGGGTTTATACTATAAGTGTTATCATATTCAAGAAGATTATTTATTGTAACCCTAGCAGCTCTCGTGATATTTGTTCATCACTGAGAGGTAACAGTTCCATACTGTAACAGAGTTTATTGTTTCAATAAAGTTTGTTTTCTGTTACTTAATATATTAAAGTTCGATTTGATTGTATTATACACTGTATTCACCCCTCTACAGTGTGTGTGACCTATCAAGTGGTATCAGAGCTAATCTGTTAACACACATACAGTTAAAGATCCAAACACAATCATGTCTGACACAGAAACTCCAACTAAGCCTACCAAAACTGAAGAAACCTCCAAAGACATTCTTTGGAGGTTCTTCAGTTTTGGTAGGCTTAGTTGGAGTTTCTGTGTCAGACATGATTGTGTTTGGATCTTTAACTGTATGTGTGTTAACAGATTAGCTCTGATACCACTTGATAGGTCACACACACTGTAGAGGGGGTGAATACAGTGTATAATACAATCAAATCGAACTTTAATATATTAAGTAACAGAAAACAAACTTATTGAAACAATAACTCTGTTACAGTATGGAACTGTTACCTCTCAGTGATGAACAAATATCACGAGAGCTGCTAGGGTTACAATAAATAATCTTCTTGAATATGATAACACTTATAGTATAAACCCTATGTCTGTGTTATATACTACACAGTTACAAGATAATCGCTAATTGATATGGAATATAATTCTGCTTCCTAAAATATATCAATCAGATATCTTTTCTTCCAAGTATTCCATTCTTCACGAAACTCCTTCTTCATGCATATCTCTTCTTATGTTTATCTCGATCTTCTTTCCTTTAATCAACTACTTTCCTTATCTGATCGTCCTTCAGCACTTAAGTTCTGATATCTAACTTCTGATGCTTATCTCCTGATAATATAAGTACTGATATCCTTAAGTCCTGACTTCCAGTATAAGTACTGATCAACAATTAAGTACTGATTTGTCCTGTTAAGTAAGATCTGAAATCTAAACATAAATTATATTAGCCATGACATTATCAAATATATCTAACATAAACTTTGATCTTTCTTTGTCAGTTAATCTTCACCCTAGATCTTACACACTCTTCAAGCTACTTTTTGTAGACTTGTCAATCCAACTGGTTGAATTGTTTGTTGATTGTTAATCTTGGATATTGAACTGATCTGCACTTTATAGTTTGAGTTATACCTCAACATCTCCAGTCTGTTACATAGAGAACTTGACATCTCGATAAGTATATTGGCTATCGAGATCTCTCATTACTCTATAGTTGATTTGACTTGTAGAGGTCTCTGAGTTCTCTATAAGAGAATTTAGCTTGTCGAGATCTCTTCACTTCATGTCTTCACTTTGGCTTATAGACATCTCTGAGTTCTCTAGTGACTAATTGACTTATCGATAACTCAAAGTTCACTAATGATATTTGACTTGTCGATATCTCAGAGTTCTCTAGTGATAATTGACTTATCGATGTCTCAGAGTTCTCTAATGATATTTGACTTGTCGATAACTCTGAGTTCTCTAGTGAAGAAATGACTTGTCAATATCTCCAATCTTCATGTCTTCAATTTGACTTGTCGATATCTCTGAGTTCTCTAGTAGCTTTCCTAACTTCTCGATAAGTCATTTGGAGTTCTCGAGTGACTTCTCTATAACACTAAATTTGTGACTTGTAGAGATCTTGACTTATATTATTTTTCTCAAAACAGATTTATTCAACTCCAAGCTTCTTCATAATTCTTCTGAGGCATGTTCTTCTTGACCTTCTTCCAGATACAATTCTTAGGCTTGATATTGTTCAAAGAAAAAGACTTCAGTCTGCTATTTGACATTTTTATAAACTTTAAATGTTACAATACAAAATGAAAACTAAGATTACAATACAACTTACTTAGGATTGTCAATTTGACTTAGTCTTGTTAATGTACAGGCATATCTTGCACAACAATCTCCCCCAATTTGTGAGAAGATTGCTTAACACAAATTCATGCCTATTAACAAGACTAACCCCAAGTTATGATGGAAAATAAGATTAATACATAAAAATTGACACAATTACAACTTTTATACATTAGGAGATTTATCGAGTTTAAATAGTTACAAGCATCAGGTAAATACTGTTTTTGCTTCTGCTTCTTCTCTAATGAGATCCTTTAAGAAAACAAGAATTTCAAGTTCTTCTAAAATAGGTGTCCCACTTAGAGCTTCTACAAGTTTGAGTCTGTCTGCCTTTGGATAACCACTGTCTAGTAAATCAAACCTAAATTTTGGGAATTTGCCAGCTTTAATGTTTAGAAACTTGCCATCCTTAGAGATTCTGCTCATTCATTTTTCTTTCCTCATATTCAGCCTCATTTCTTTTTCTTCTTTCCTCTCTTACAATCAACCACTCAACCAAAATTGATCTCCATGCTCTTGTAGCATTATCCTTATCTTTTAGCAAGCTTATCACTCTCTTAATTTCTTTGGGAGAGAGAGAGTCCATTAAAGTACAACCAAGGAATGTGAAGGACCCATCTTTATAGTAAATTCTAACTTCCCTTAGAGATACAACCCAGAATCTAACTATTTCCTCAGCTAGTTGTTGAAAATAATCTTCATCTGAGATGCACCAATTTAAAGGTAGAACGTCATTTTGCTTGAAACAATTCCAGATGGCCCTTTCAGTGACTTCTACTTTTTTTGCAGGTTTGGCTTTCTTAGGTTTCCTCCTAACAGTTTTGTAGTGAATTATGAGTGAAGGCTTGTCTAAAGGTAAGTTTGTGATTTTCTTGAGAGATGTTTGGTTTGAGGTGATTGGTGTTTTTAGGAAGGTGTTTGCAGTTTGTTTGTATGGAAACTTTAGCTTCGAGGTTATAGGTGGTTTGGTGATTGAGGTTGTTGGCTTTGAGGGTTGAGCTAGATTGGTTTGGATTTTTAGAGTTTGTTGTGATTCTGAGCCATCATGTCTTTGTTTGCTCCTCCTTTTTCCTGTTCTTCTACTTTCACCATCCTTCTTCTCATCCTCCTTCTTCTCTCCTTGATTCGTGTCCTTGTTGCCAGTTTCTTTAGAAGCTTGACTTGGATTTGAGCCAGAAGGTTTTTGTTTGTCATCCTTCTGCTCATCATCATCCTTGTCTTTTCTTAGCTTTTATTGAGTATTTGGCAGCATGGTGTTAGGATTTGCAAGATATATGTCCAAGATCTTTATCATCTCCACATCCTCCTGCTTCTTGCTCTTTTTGTGCTTTAGATCAGTCTGTAGAGTCATGATCAGCTTCATAGATGATTTGACACAATGTTTGGAAACAAAGAAGTGTTTAGCTTGTTTGGTTATTGGACAGACATAAACTACTCCTCTGTTCGGATGGAGATAGGCTTCAGGAAAAGCTATTATATGTGCCTTTTGAGCTCTTGGAGGAGTTGAGTGTCTTCTGGAATGATTGGATTTACTCTGTCAATCACTACATCCAGTTTAGATGCTCTTAAAGTTTGGAGATTTCCAAGAGTAACTTGAAGACACCTGTCCACACCACCATAATTGATGTTCATGACAATCCTTTTCTCCAAAATGTTATCAATTTTCACCACCACTGCCCTTATAAAGTTGATGTTCTTGGCCAAAGATTTCTTGCAAGTCACATAGTTATTTTGAAGAGACACTCTTAATGCTGCAAGAAGGTCACTAAATTCCTGATCTTGATTGGGTCCTTCTACAGCCCAGAGAAGTCTTTCTTTTCCAACATCAATATTAGAAGAGCTTCAAAAAACCTGAATAGTCTCTTTAGCTTTAGATTTAGCATGCCTAGATTGTTGGATCCTAGCCTCAATCTCCCCCTTAGTCTTGATGACAGGCATGAGTAGGGGATTCGGAATTTCTGGCCCTATTTGTTCAGGTAGAGAAGGCAGTAGTATGTTGAGTTTCCCCATAATGGCTCCCAAAGCTACAAAATTTTGCATTTGGAGATGTTTGTGAAAGTCCACCAGGGTTTTGATGTCTGATTGTTGACTCTTGACTAGAGAAGTCAAAGCCTGAACTTGAGCATTGAGAGATGCACTTGAGGTCTGTAGAGAAGCTACTTGTGTCTTGAGATCTTGAAAGTTCTGTGGAGAGGAGATTGAAGTAGAGAGAGAAGTAGATGGTCTATGTTAGGTCACACACACTGTAGAAGGGGGTTGAATACAGTGTTTACTACAATCAAATCGAATATGAGAACTCAAGTAACAGAACACAGATTTTATTCAACACAATAACTCTTGTACAAAGAACTATTCTCTCTCAGTGATGAACAAATATCACGAGAGCTGCTAGGGTTACAATGAATAATAATCTCGATTAAGATAACACATATAGTGTAAACCCTATGTCTGTGTTTATATACTACACAGTTACAAGATAATCTTCTAATTGATATCGAATATAATTCTGCTTCCTAATATATATCAACTAGTTATCTTTTCTTCTAAGTATTATATTCTTCATAGAATTCTTCTCCATGCATATCTCTTCTTATGTTTGTTTTGATCTTCTTTCCTTTCAATCAACCGCCTTCCTTATCTGAACGTCTCCTTAAGTCCTGATATTATCTCCCGATAAATATCTCGTGATAACTTAAGTTCTGCCAATTTAAGTTATGATATCTTAAGTCCTGACTTCAGTATAAGTACTAATTTCCAGTTAAGTCCTGATTTGTCCTATTAAGTAAGATCTGAAAACTAAACACTAATCATATTAGACATGACATCACAAATATATCTAACAATCTCCCTCAACTTGTAAATTAGCATAATATACAAGTTTAACAGATAATTGATGATGTCAAAAACATTAAGTACAAATGCATGGACTAGATAACTACAACTTACAGTCCTTGTAGCTTTACCATCCTTAAAGTTTGATATCAGCTTCAGTCTATATATCCTTCATTATCTAAGCAGTTGTAGATCTTTGACTTGGCTTCAATTTCTGATCTCTTTGATATCAGGAGTTGTTCTGAGATAGTTCTTCAATAAACATCTCTCAGCATATTCAAGTTCATTGACCATCCTCCTTTTAGCATTTTTCAGTTCAACTGTATGTTCACCAGTTTGAAAGATAGCAGCCCTGAGATCATTTATTTTAGCTTTTCTTATATCCTGATCTAGTCTGATGATATAGGATTTATCAAACTCTAGATTGAATTCAAGTCCCTTAATACCAGAACATATAGTGATGATTTTAGCAGTATTAGGCTTCATTTCAACAATATCTCCACTGTAAGATCTGTACTTATGACAGTATGGGCTGTCAGACTTTATAGAGTAAAGCTTCTTCTATCTTTGAATATTTGATTTTAAGTAACCTGCAGCACCATCTGTTGATCTGTTTTTCACTTGAAGTAGAAATAGAACATGTTCCAGTTCTTCAAAATACTTTAATGGAATAGCATTCTCCCTGATCTGGAATACCCTCCCATCTGTCATAAAGTATAACATGATATCTTCTTTCAAAACAGAGTGGTAAACCATTTGTACAGATTCAAGTTGATTCAATCTTTCAGGAGTTGCTCCTACTCCTGGTTCACTTAAGGAAGTTGGATCATTGGTGGTATTGTTTATTCTCTTTTCTTTAGAACTACCCAATCCTGATTTGTCTCTTGCTTCTTTTCCTTGAACAACTCTTGCTTCAAAACCACTTGATGTAGTCTTCAAAGGTTGAGTCTGTTGAGCTTTTGTGAATCCTGGTAGTAGCATCTTTGAAGGTTTAACATGAGCAATATCAGAGGTTTCCTTTTTCTTTATCTTCTGATATCAAACCAACTTGAGCTATGTCAGATGTTGCTTGCTTCACTATAATATCAGAATTTACTAAGTCCTGATCTTGATCAACATGAGCTCTGTCAGAGGTTGTTTGAATATCCTTTTTCTTCAAAATTAGACTAACATCTTCATCAGATTTTGCCTCCAGATCCATGATTGGCATATATACCTTTACAGGTTCATCAATTTTTACTTTTCCCTTGGATCTAGGATCTACTTCCACTTGTGATTTGGCTTTGGTTGCCTCAGAATTTTTCTTTTCTTTTATCACAATTCCCTTAGGCTTAGGTGGCTTCTTTTCCATGACTTGAGCTTTAGACTTTGACTTGACATTTTCTGCTTTAAGTCTGGTTTCTTCTTCCTTCAGACTTTCAATATCCATACATGGATTGTCTTTTAGGAATAGCCTTTTGGAAATCTCTTCATCAAGTTCCAAATGTTCACTAGAACTTATCCTTTTACCAGTATCAGAACTTATTCTTCTCCCAGTTTCAGAACTTGTTCTTTGACTTGTAGTTCCAGCTTTGCTTGATGAAAAACCTTTGCCTTGACCATGACCTCTACCGTTTCCAGAGTTTCCCTGGTCATCATTTCCATCATCCTTACCCTTCAGTACTTGACTAGATTTGCATTTGGACTTAATCACTTTCTTCCCCTTTTTGGCATCAGCAGGTAGAAGAAGAGACATAAGCAATTCCACTGAGGATTGGATCTCATTGAGTTGAGTTTGCTGAGAAGCTTGATTCTTTAGAATTTCAGAAATCTGATCTTGTTGCTTCTCCTGAGTCTTTTCAATATACCCAATTCGGTCAAAGGCTGCCTTAAAAATCTGTTCTTTTCCAATTTGATATTCATATCTTGTTGGATCAGTGATTCTTGAATTTTTTTCACCTTGTCATGAGTTATTGAGTGTTGACCTTGAAGGTGCCTAGTACTCATTGCAGTAACTCTCAGCTGTGCCTTGAAATCATCATTTATCAGCATTTCATCAGCCTTAGCCAGGTGCTCAGCAAGAATTTTTTCAGTAGGAACAAAATTAACCGTGTTCCATTCCTTAGTCCACTCCTTTCCTCTAGGAGTTCCACTCCAAGGTACTAGTGCATCCTCTCTAACAAACTTCTTGATCAAATCAGCTTTATTAACTGTTTGTTGAGGTGCATGTCCTCAAGGACCAACTGCATCAACATCTAGATTAATAGCAGCTTCACCTGTAGATTCAGCATTGTCAGCATCAGAACTTACAGAGCGTGCAGTATCAGCATTCTCTGATAAAAAACAGTATGTGAGGCTATAGAGGCTTCAACATCATCCTCTAAATTCTGATATGCAACTAAGTTCTGATCAACATCCAAATTTTGATGCCCACCTTTAATCAGATCTTCATCATCTAGATTCAGAACTGGTGTTGTTGGAATGTCTGCATTAAAATCAGCATCCAAAATTGGTGTTGTTGGTGGAGTGAGTTGAGTTGGTGGAGCTTCCAAGTACAGAACCTCAGGCACAACCAAGTTATGTATGTCTATTTTATCACTTGTACCTGGGTCTTCAGCATGTACTGGATCAATTATAGGAGATACAGGAGGTGTAGGAACTTGCTCTGGAATATCCTCTTGCTCTTGAATAGGAGACTTTTGAGTTTGAGTAAAGTCTGATTCAGCTATGGGAAGTAATTCAATTACTATAGGTTCTGTTGGGATCAGAGATTCCTGACCCCCTTCCTTAGCTGCTTCTTCCAGAACTTCTTCAGAGTGTGATGATTCACTTACAGCCCTCCTGGCTCTTTGCTTTTTAAGTCTTTTTGCTGAAGTTGAGACTTTGGGAGCTTCATCATCAGAATTTAGCTTTCTAAGCCTTTTGAGGGGCCTAGAACTCCCAGTTTCAGTATCTTTCTAAGAAGTGATCTTCTCTGCTTCTACAACAACAGGCTTTGATATTGGAACCTGTTCCTCATTATCTGACTCATCTCTCAGAATAATTATCCTTCTCTTCTGTTGAGACTGAGGTACTATCTTAGTCCTCTTGGGTTTTGAAGATGAAGGCTTCACTGGATGTGCTGAAGGTTAGGTTGAGATGACTGTGTTGGTTTGTAATATGTCCTGATGGAGGGTTTGAGTTGGTTGAGGTTGAGAAGTTTGAGGTGTTTCTGTAGTTGTGATAGGTGCGGATGAAGATTGGGTTGGTTTTTTTGAGTTGGTGGGTTGGACATGAGGATAGACAGATGTATATGCTTGTGGATCAGCATTTACCAAGATCTGTTTTACTGACTGAGGAATCTGTAAGGGTCTCAGCACTTGTTTCTTATTGTCAGCATTTAACAAATCATTAAAAGCCCTTTTTGTAAGCTTAAAGGGTGGAATTAAATCACTGTCTAGTTGGGGTTCATCAGCACAATGAAAAGTATATATAAGCTGACAAAATCTAGCAAAGTATACTACATTTCTATCCTCTCTCATCCTACCCCCTATGAAACCGAGCACAACACTTGCAAAATCAAAATGAGTTTGATGAATAAGGGCATACCCGATTTGCTGACTCATGATGGGAATAGCATCAAAGTTGGAGCATTTATTGGCGAATGCCTTTGTGATACAATCAAAGAAAAGCTCCATTCCTTTCTGATATTTGATCTTTTCAGTTGACCCAGCTTTCCCAAACTTTTCTCATAGCCGAGACTAGCCATAAGCTACTGTAAAACAGGATCCTCCACTGTTGAAAATGTACAACCTTCAGGTAAGTGGAGAGCTTTACGAACTGCTCCAAGAGTAACAACATGCTTGGCATCTCCTGATATGAAAATAATACTTGGAGTACCTGTAATATCCGGGATATATCGTGTAATTATTTTTGCTATTATATAATTATTATGTGTGTTCAGTATCTATTCTGTGAGCTAATTGTTAAGTGTTATCTGTACTTGAATATTCAAAAATAATATTAATTGAGTATTTTAATTCTTATATGTCCAAAATAAAATATAGATAATTGTCATATCTTCCTAATTATTTTTATGTTGGTTTATGGATTTATAAGAATCATATGAAATTTCTAAAATCTTTTTCCGGGTAATTAAAATCTATTTTATAAAAACGGGAACCAACCGACGTCAACCGTTGTTACGTTTTTGGAACCCGAAACTCTTTCGAGAACTCCTTCCTAACCTAATTGTAATATTCCGAGCATATTCCATGTTTCGACTTTTTCGATCCGGCTTACGATTTGTCCTGCGCGGTTCCCGACGTAACATTTTTGATACAATATTCGTTTCGGTAAATCAATAAAACCCGTATTTTCGATAAACGGGAGCTTTTTATTAAATTATCCCAATTATCACTTCGTAATACGTGTAACTAGGCGCTGAGACCAAGACCGCAGTACAAATTGTACTGATTTGGATAATTATCCCGAAAACCGATACCGTTTGGATCAGTTTTTATAAATAAACGTACCGTTTTATATCCGGAATGATCCAATGGGATACAAATTTTCCGTAATTATAAATAGCCTTTTACCGTATTTTATTTCGTATCAAAATCATTTGCAGATAGTTAATTATATAATTTTCAGAGAAAAGCCCTAATTTCTTAAAACTGTTCTAAGAATCAAACAGCAAAACGAAGGCGTTACCGATCTCTGTTTTCAAAGCTTGAGTAACCAAAACGAAGGATTTGAAGTGTTCTATCAGATTCTGAGCTTTGTTTCACTGCAGAAATCAAGGTTATTTTTCTAAAAATTTATTTATTTTCGAATTTATTTTATTAAAAATATGAATTTTTGTTCTGATGATTGTTTGTATGATTTGATGATTGCATGTTGTAGAGCTTGTTTTCCTGATGATTTTCATATGTCATACGTCTGATTTGGAGTTCAATAACATGTTCAAATTTGAGTTTGATTTTCGAATTTCAAAATTAGGGTTTATAACCCGTATGAATGTTCTTAATTGAAATTTGGGGGTTTCTTATTCTGTGATAGATTGATGTTGTGTTATAGTGGGTTGTGTTCTCTGTGAAATTTGCAATCTAGTCGTATAAGTTTCATGAACCAACGAGGTCTGTAGAGAAGGGAGTTGTGTTTTGAAGTTTTCAGATGTTCGCCTGGAAACTGGAAAACTTCACGGCCAAATTCCGGCCAACTCAGGGATTGTTAGGATGAATTGATTGCATGGTTGTGTTCCTGATGTTGTGTAGATGTGATCTGGAGGTGTTGGTGGGGTGAGGACGCCGGGAACGTGTTCTCCGGCGAACCCGACTGTTTTCCGGCGAAGAGCTGGAAAATTACAGTTTAGTACCCCAACTTTTGAAAACGATGCAGTTAGGTCCCTGAAGTTTCCAGACTTTGCAAATTTAGGATTCCTGTTTATAAAATGTTTAAAAATCATATTTCCTATTTATTTTTATTATAAAAATTCATTTTTAATTTCTGAAAATTCTAAAAATTATTATTT
Organism: Apium graveolens; assembly: GCF_009905375.1. Classification (NCBI taxonomy): domain Eukaryota; kingdom Viridiplantae; phylum Streptophyta; class Magnoliopsida; order Apiales; family Apiaceae; genus Apium; species Apium graveolens. The sequence continues at coordinate 40,873 of NW_027421727.1, forward strand.
TAATTCTGAAAATTATTTTTAATTCACAAATAAATCTAAATTAATTAGTTAATTAATTTCAGTTAATTTATAATTGATTAATTGGTCAATTAATTCGAAAATTAATTGATTAATTGATTTAATTAATTATTAATTGATTTTAATTAGTTATTTAATTAGATTTAATTATTTAAAAATGATTTAAAAATTCTGAAAAATAGTTTCGAGCTTTAAAATATTATTCTAAATTATTTCCAAGGCTCGATAATTATTCTAAAATTATTTCGGAGCCAGAATGGGCCAACCGAACACTGTTTATTAACCCGAAATTGATCCAACGACCCGTTTTAATTCCGAAAAATGTTTTTAAAAATCATTTTAAATACCAGAAAGCCTATTTATGACCCGAGACTTCTTTATAAATAATATATCATTGATTACGTGATGTATTATGTGCTACATGTGACTTGTTAATTGACTATCGGTCTATATATTCGGTGTTTACTTGATTATTGCATAACTTCAATCCGTTAATCGGATTTGGGTAAAACGAAGGGTAGATAGAAGTATGTGTTGAATAGAATTCCATGAGTAAATTATTGATAGATGCTTATGATATGTGAGCAGAAGAGGCAAGACGTAGGAAAGGGAAACAGGTAGTTGAGGAGTAAAACGGTTGTGATTGGAAGCGAGTGCAGTGTAGTAAGCTAATACCAGGCAAGTGTTCTGAACTTTCTCGAGATATTGTAGTACTTGATAATCCTGTGATATTGCAAGTGCTTTGAAGCACAGAAACCTAAATCCTGATTTCAGTTATTGTCCTTGAGCCATGAATCATATTCTTTCTAATCCATTGATTATTGTATACCCAAACAAGAACCACAAATCTACGATACTACTCTACAAATACATACAAACTAAATACCAAACACTGAAATGAACTATTATATACTCAACCCATGGTATCTTATACTTTGAAAGACCGAATCCTTGAAACCTTGAAACGTTGATTCCTTTGTTATCCAATTCTTTCATTACCCAGCATCCAAGCTTTTAAATTGCCTTATTGATCCTTACAAGGATTGAAACCCTTTCATTGTTAAACATTTATTGTTGTTAATGATTTCGGTTATTGTTTATTATTGCATACTTCTGTTATTATGTTAGAATTGGATTGTTTTTATAAAATTGTGGACCAGATTCGTGGTCAGACCATATAATGGTCAAGTTAGGCCAATGTGTGCCTTGGATCCAGTAGTTAGAGCAATGCTGTGTGCCTTGCTCGGGGTTAGTGCGTGACTGATCAGCAGCCTAACCTTGGTTTTTAAATTAAAAGTATAATATCCAATTCTAAATCATAATCCATTGTTCACTTGATATCATAACCATATTCACCTGATGATCATTATTCTCAGTTTTGTCATTGTGACTTGCTGAGCTAGTTAGCTCATTTGTGCGATGTTGTTTATATTCTTTCCAGTTAAAAAGGAACCAGTTGGTAAAGAGGATCCCCAGTCCAGCGCGAGAGCTAGGGGTTCAGGTTGAGAAAGCTGAGCTAGTAGGCTTCTTTTGGAATAATTTAAGTTTGTAAAAGTTTGTAATAATGTTTAATACTCAGTTTGAATTTGAAATAGTTGGGATTTGAACGGTTTGTAATATATTAGTGTGTTTGGCTTGTGTGCATACTTTAACCTGTTGCGGTCCGTGGTGATTGGTAAGTAGGGTCATTGCATATATTATTATTATCTTTATTATTGTTATAAGCAGGTTATAATTAAGGTGTGTGTGTGGACCCCAAACTTCTGACCCGGGTTTGGAGGGCGCCACAGGTTTGGTATCAGAGCCACAGGTTATAAGTCACTGACACAAGCCTAGGTTGACGGGAATGGGTAGAGGGATAGGATTAGAAGTAAGGTATAGGATGATAGAACGTCGAGAGGTTGAGTGTTATGGTATAACCGGTATTAGTATAGTTTGCGTCGTGGTACGAGATTCTTATATTACGATATGATTTCAGATAGCAGAGATGGCCGACTCTTTTATTCCCGTATCAGCTGATCACTCAGAGCCTTCAGTTGGAGCACCAGCATCGGATCCACGTCCTGTTATTCCACCAGCATTGGCTATTCTACCTCCACCGGTGTTGCAGCCCGTACCATTGCAGGCTATTCCACCTCCAGGCATGAGGCCACCTGTCAGAGGACCCCCACCAGCTGATTCAGATTCCACTGGGCATTCAGTAGCGAGTGCCCCATTCCAGTCTACATTGCCCCCAGTTCCTTATTACCGGTATGAGGCTCTTCTATTGGAGCGTGATTCCTTGTTGGCTCAGATTAGAGAGTTACAGCATATCATTAGGACTACAGATGTTGATCGTGGTGTGAGGGAGCTTCGAGAGGAGATTCATGTGACACGGAGGGTTCTTGAGGCTAGGCTACATGGAGCTACACTACCTGGCAGAGGCCCTGATGCACTGCTGGGCTGGGCTACTGAGGTGATGGAGGACTTCGAGAGGCTGGCAGGACCAGAGTTTCCTTGGAGCTGAGTTAGAGAATTTTGAGATGGAGATGCTGAGCAGTGTTGTTATGGTTATGTAGTATGGACAGTAGTGTGTAGTGTGTATCAGAAGACTTTTGAGTTGTATTTATAGACTAGCGATGCTGACTAGTGAGTAGGTTGTTGTACCCTTTTTGCTTTTACTTTCGAAGCGTCTTTACGCTTGTACTACCTAAAACTTTTGATCTATATATCAGTACCTTTTCCTTTCCAACACTGTCATTTATTTATTGCACCTGTTTTACTTTACCTTATTTATTGCACCAGTATATCCTGTGATACCATGTACCCTAGTTTTCCATAACTGTTTATATTCTGTAAAGAAGCATGCAATTTACTTAGTTACAACTGTTTTCAAAAAGAGATATTTCTATTTCATAAAACTTTTCTTTTATACAAAGATTTGATTCAAAAGCTAAATAAATTGATTGATTCTTTACAGAAAATGCCTCCCAGAAGAAATACCCGCACCAACACCCAGAATGAAGAAACCAACAACAACAACAATAACAACCAAAATGATATAAACCAGAATGTGAACCCAGGACCCATGGACCCAGCAATAGCCCAGATTCTTCAAATCTTGGCCCAACAAACAGTTCACCTGGCACAACAACAGCAGAGACAGACCAATCCCCAGGTAACTTTCAAAACTTTTCAGGCAGTAAACCCACCAGAATTCAAGGGTTCCTTAGAGCCAATTGAAGCAAATGTGTGGTTAAAGGAAATAGAGAAGGCTTTTGCCTTGGTAAAAGTGAAAGAGGAGCAGAAGGTTGAATTTGCAAGTTACTATCTGAAGAATGAGGCCACCTATTGGTGGGAAATGGTGAAAACATTGGAAAGCACAGATGTTATTACTTGGGAAAGGTTTAAGGAATTGTTTTTAGAAAAGTATTTTCCTCAGTTTGTTCAGGATCAAATGGAGCTGAAGTTTTTAGAATTAAAGCAAGGGAACATGTCGGTAACAGATTATGAGGGGAAGTTTGAGGAATTGTCAAGGTATGTGCCGTCGTATGTTGATACTGATAGAAAGAAAGCTAAGAGATTCCAGCAAGGCTTGAAGCCATGGATCAGAGGGAAGGTAGCTATTTTTGAATTGGATACCTATGCCGGGGTTGTACAGAAAGCTATGATCGCAGAGACAGAGAGTGAGATGTTCCAGAAAGAAAAGGAAAGCAAGAAAAGGAAAGTTGAGGGAAGTGAGGGTCAGTCACAAACAGGGAAGTTTCCAAATTTTAAGAAGGGCAAGTTTCAGCCAGGGAGAAATTTTAATTTCAGGAGACAAAATGTAGGAGACGGAGGCCAGGGCAATCGTTCAGCTAATGTGAATCAGCCGAATCAGTTGAGATTAACTTTTCCAGATTGTCAAGTATGTGGAAAGAAGCATGGAGGAGTTTGTAACAAGTTGAATGTGGTATGTTTTAAATGCAACCAGAAAGGGCACTACTCGAGGGAGTGCCGAAATCAGCCAGCAAGAGAGCCAGCGAATAAGGATCAGCCTATCCGGAATCCAGCAGTGAAGGTTCCAGCCATTGGATTTACATGCTTTAAATGTGGGAAGCCAGGACATATGGCCAGGGATTGCAAGACACCAGCCCCAGTCAGTAATGCATTAAGGATTATGGGATCTACCCCAACAGTGAATGAGACTCGAGGGCTAGAGTTTTTGACATGTCGGTGAAGGATGCGATCCAGGATACGGATGTCGTGGCAGGTACGCTTAATGTGAACTCTTTATGTGCCAAAGTGTTAATAGATTCGGGAGCAACTCGATCGTTTGTTTCACAAGATTTTGTTAGTAAGTTAAATTGTCCAGTTGGGTATTTAAATGAAATAATGACTGTGGAATTAGCAAATCAAGACGTGTAACTGTTAACCAAGTTTGTGGGAATTGTGAGATTGAGATTTCTGGTAGTAAGTTTTGTGTAGATTTGATACCGTTTAAGTTAGGAGAATTTGACGTTATATTAGGAATGGATTGGTTATCTAAGCATGATGCTCAGATAGATTGTCGAAATAAGAAAGTAATGGTGAAAACTGCCAGACGAAAGAATAGTAACGTTCAAGGGACAGAAGCAGGTAAAGAAGTTCTTAACGATGATTCAAGCCAAGAAGTTACTACGACAAGGATGTGAGCATTTCATAGCATATGTGATCGACAGAAGTCAGGAGCCAGCAAAACTTGAAGATATTCCAGTTGTAAATGAATTTCCAGACGTATTTCCCGACGAGTTACCAGGACTTCCTCCAGATAGAGAAATTGAATTTGCAATTGACTTAGCACCTGGAACCGAACCAGTATCCAAGGCCCCGTATAGAATGGCGCCCGTTGAGATGAAAGAGTTAGCAAAGCAATTGCAAGAGCTGTTAGAGAAAGGAGTAATTAGACCCAGCGTATCCCCGTGGGGTGCACCGGTATTATTTGTCAAGAAGAAGGATGGAAGCATGAGACTGTGCATCGACTATAGGGAGCTCAACAAGTTGACGATCAAGAATAAGTATCCGTTACCCAGAATTGATGATTTGTTTGACCAATTGAAGGGAGCCAAGTATTTCTCCAAAATCGATTTAAGATCGGGATATCATCAACTAAAGATCAAACCAGAAGATATACCAAAGACAGCTTTCAGAACAAGGTATGGGCATTACGAGTTTTTAGTGATGTCTTTTGGATTGACCAACGCCCCAGCAGCGTTTATGGACCTGATGAACAGAATTTTCAAGGAATATTTGGACAAGTTCGTTATAGTATTTATAGACGATATTTTGATCTATTCAAAGACGGAGGAGGATCATGCGGAACATTTAAGGACAACTTTGGAGATTTTAAGGAAAAAGAAGTTATATGCTAAATTGTCGAAGTGTGAGTTTTGGCTACAGGAAGTTCAGTTCTTAGGACACATAGTCAGTAACAAAGGGATCAAAGTGGACCCGGCAAAGATCGAGGCAATTACGAATTGGGAAAGACCGAGAACACCCACTGAGGTAAGAAGTTTCTTGGGATTGGCAGGATATTATCGACGATTCGTTCAGAATTTCTCAAGAATTGCAACACCATTGACAAAGCTTACACGAAAGAATGAAAAGTTTATATGGAATGACAAGTGCGAAGAAAGTTTTCAGGAATTGAAGCGGAGATTAATCACAACACCTGTTTTGTCACTTCCAGACGATCAAGGGAATTTTGTAATTTATAGCGATGCTTCTTACAAAGGATTAGGATGTGTTCTTATGCAGCATGACAAGGTGATTGCGTATGCGTCAAGGCAATTGAAACCACACGAACAGAAGTACCCTACTCATGATTTGGAGTTAGCAGCTATAGTTTTCGCTTTGAAGATTTGGAGACATTATTTGTATGGAGAAAAGTGTGAAATTTTCACGGATCATAAAAGTTTAAATATATATTTACCCAGAAGGAACTTAATATGAGACAAAGGAGATGGTTAGAATTGATCAAAGATTATGATTGCTCGATTAATTATCATCCCGGTAAGGCGAACGTTGTAGCAGATGCGTTGAGTCGGAAGGAAAACTTAAAATGTATTATCCGTACCTGAAGAGATATATAAAGAATTTCAAAAATTGGAATTGGAGATTAGAATTTGCAAGCCTGAGGAAGCAAAAGTGTACAGTATGATTTTCCAACCGGAGTTATTGGAGAAAATAAAGAAATGCCAGAAAGAGGTAATGGATCAAGATATAAATAGTTTGGTAGGTGAGGAATTATGCACGCAACAAGATGATCAAGGTATTCTTAGGTTTTCTTCAAGAATTTGGATTCCACCAGTAACGGAGCTGAAAAATGAAATTTTACAAGAAGCACATAGTTCAAGATATTCCATCCATCCAGGGAGTACCAAAATGTACAGAGATTTAAAGAAGAATTATTGGTGGCCAAATATGAAGAGGGAAATTGCGGAATGGGTTAGCAAATGCTATACCTGTCAGAAAGTTAAAGCGGAGCATCAGAGACCAAGCGGATTGCTACAGCCATTGGAGATTCCAGAGTGGAAGTGGGAACATATTGCCATGGATTTCATAGTTGGATTACCAAGGACAAGGGCTAATCATGATGCCATTTGGGTTATAGTAGATAGACTTACCAAGTCAGCTCATTTTCTGCCTATAAATGAAAGATTTTCGCTCGATAAGTTAGTTCATATGTACTTGAAAGAGATCGTAGTTCGTCATGGAGTTCCAGTGTCTATTGTATCTGATCGAGATCCAAGATTTAATTCAAGATTTTGGAAGAGTTTTCAAGAATGTTTGGGAACAAGATTGAATATGAGTACGGCCTATCACCCCCAAACGGATGGCCAAAGTGAAAGAACGATCCAGACAATCGAGGACATGCTACGTGTTTGTGCTTATTGATTTCAAAGGAAGTTGGGACGAGCATTACCCCTAGTAGAGTTTGCTTATAACAACAGTTATCACGCCAGTATTGGGATGCCACCTTATGAAGCCCTTTATGGACGCAAATGTAGATCTCCAGTATATTGGGACGAAGTAGGAGAACGCAAAATACTCGGACCTGAATTGGTGCAACAGACAAAGGAAGTTGTTGAAATTATCCAGAAAAGATTAATAGCCGCACAAGATCGTCAAAGGAAATATGCAGACCAGTCAAGAAAAGACATGGAATTTGAAGAAGGAAGCTTGGTATTATTGAAAGTATCACCGTGGAAAGGACTAACGAGGTTTGGGAAGAAAGGGAAGCTAAACCCAAGATATGTCGGACCTTTTGAAATCCTAAAGCGTATTGGCAAAGTAGCTTACGAGTTGGCGTTACCTCCGCACATGGAGCACATTCACAATGTTTTTCACATATCAATGCTTAAGAAATATATCCAGACTCCAGGCATATAATAGAATATGAGCCAATAGAACTTCAAGCAGATTTATCATATGTAGAGAGTCCGATAGAGATTCTAGAGGAAAGAGAGAAAGTATTGAGAAATAAAGTGATAAAGTTAGTAAGAGTATTGTGGAGAAACCCAAAGGTTGAAGAGTCAACCTGGGAGTTAGAAAGTGATATGAGAGAAAAAGTACCCTCATTTGTTTTCTTAGAGATTCTGAGGACAGAATCCTTTTAAGGGGGGAAGGATGTAATATCCGGGATATATCGTGTAATTATTTTTGCTATTATATAATTATTATGTGTGTTCAGTATCTATTCTGTGAGCTAATTGTTAAGTGTTATCTGTACTTGAATATTCAAAAATAATATTAATTGAGTATTTTAATTTTTATATGTCCAAAATAAAATATAGATAATTGTCATATCTTCCTAATTATTTTTATGTTGGTTTATGGATTTATAAGAATCATATGAAATTTCTAAAATCTTTTTTCCGGTAATTAAAATCTATTTTATAAAAACGGGAACCAACCGACGTCAACCGTTGTTACGTTTTGGAACCCGAAACTCTTTCGAGAACTCCTTCCTAACCTAATTGTAATATTCCGAGCAATATTCCATGTTTCGACTTTTTCGATCCGGCTTACGGTTTGTCCTGCGCGGGTCCCGGCGCAACATTTTCGATACAATATTCGTTTCGGTAAATCAATAAAACCCGTATTTTCGATAAACGGGAGCTTTTTATTAAACTATCCCATTATCACTTCGTAATACGTGTAACCAGGCGCTGAGACCAAGACCGCAGTACAAATTGTACTGATTTGGATAATTATCCCGAAAAACCGATACCGTTTGGATACAGTTTTTACAAATAAACGTACCGTTTATATACACGGAATGATCCAACGGGATACAAATTTTGTCCGTGTAATTATAAATAGCCTTTTACCGTATTTTATTATTTCGTATCAAAATCATTTGCAGATAGTAATATATAATTGTCAGAGAAACAGCCCTAATTTACCTAAAACGTGTCTAAAGAATCCAAACAGCAAAACGAAAGGCGTTACCGATCTCTGTTTTCAAAGCTGAGTGAACCAAACGAAGGATGTTGAGGTGTTCACTCAGTCTAGATTCTAAGCTTTGTTTCACTGCAGAAATCAAGGTTTATTTTTCTAAAAATTTATATTATTTTCGAATTTATATTTATTAAAATATGAATTTTTGTTCGGAATGCAGTACTCATTTGTATGATTTGATGATTGCAGATTGTAGAGCTGGTTTCCTGCTGGATTTGTACATATGGTCCATACGTCTGATTTGGAGTTCAATAACATGTTCCAAAATTAGGAGTTTGATTTTCGAATTTCAAAATTAGGGTTTATAACCCGTATGAATGTTCTTAATTGAAATTTGGGGGTTTCTTATTCTGTGATAGATGATGTTGTGTTATAGTGGGTTGTGTTCTCTGTGAAATTTGCAATCTAGTCGTATAAGTTTCATGAACCAACGAGGTCTGTAGAGAAGGGAGTTGTGTTTTGAAGTTTTCCGATGTTCGCCGGAAACTGGAAAATTCACGGCCAAATTCCGGCCAACTCAGGGATTGTTAGGATGAATTGATTGCATGGTTGTGTTCCTGATGTTGTGTAGATGTGATCTGGAGGTGTTGGTGGGGTGAGGGACGCCGGGAACGTGTTCTCCGGCGAACCCGACTGTTTTTCCGGCGACGGGCTGTAAAATTACAGTTTGGTCCCCCGACTTTTGAAACGATGCAGTTAGGTCCCTGAAGTTTCCAGACTTTGCAAATTTAGGATTCCTTGTTTATAAAATGTTTAAAAATCATATTTCCTATTTATTTTTATTATAAAAATTCAATTTTTAATTTCTTGAAAATTCTAAAATTATTATTTTTAATCTGAAAATTATTTTTAATTCACAAATAAATCTAAATTAATTAGTTAATTAATTTCAGTTAATTTATAATTGATTAATTGGTCAATTAATTCAAAAATTAATTGATTAATGATTTAATTAATTATTAATGATTTTAATTAGTTATTTAACTTAGATTTAATTATTTAAAAATGATTTAAAATTCTGAAAAATAGTTTCGAGCTTTTAAAATATTATTCTAAATTATTTCCAAGGCTCGATAATATTCTAAAATTATTTCGGAGCCAGAATGGCCAACCGAACCCTGTTTATTAACCCGAAATTGATCCAACGACCCGTTTTAATTCCGAAAATGTTTAAAAATCATTTTAAATACCAGAAAGCCTATTTATGACCCGAGACTTTCTTTATAAATAATATATCATTGATTACGTGATGTATTATGTGCTAATGTGACTTGTTAATGACTATCGGTCTATATATTCGGTGTTTACATTGATTATTGCATAACTTTCATCCGTTATCGGATTTGGGTAAAACGAAGGGTAGATAGAAGTATGTGTTGAATAAAATTCTGAGTAAATTATTGATAGATGCTTATGATATGTGAGCAGAAGAGGCAAGACGTAGAACAGGGAAACAGTGAGTTGAGAGTAAAATCAGGTTGTGATTGGAAGCGAGTGCAGTGTAGTAAGCTAATACCAGGACAAGTGTTCTGAACTTTCTCAGATATTGTAGTACTTGATATCCGTGATATTGCAAGTGCTTTGAAGCACAGAAAACCTAAATCTGATTTCAGTTATTGTCCTTGAGCCATGAATCATATTCTTTCTAATCCATTGATTATTGTATACCCAAACAAGAACCACAAATCTACGATACTACTCTACAAATACATACAAACTAAATACCAAACACTGAAATGAACTATTATTATCAACCCATGGTATCTTATACTTTGAAGACCGAATCCTTGAAACCTTGAAACGTTGATTCCTTTGTTATCCAATTCTTTCATTACCCAGCATCCAAGCTTTTAAATTGCCTTATTGATCCTTACAAGGATTGAAACCCTTTCATTGTTAAACATTTATTGTTGTTAATGATTTCGGTTATTGTTTATTATTGCATATTCTGTATTATGTTAGAATTGGATTGTTTTTATAAAATTGTGGACCAGATTCGTGGTCAGACCATATAATGGTCAAGTTAGGCCAATGTGTGCCTTGGATCCAGTAGTTAGAGCAATGCTGTGTGCCTTGCTCGGGGTTAGTGCGTGACTGATCAGCAGCCTAACCTTGGTTTTTAAATTAAAAGTATAATATCCAATTCTAAATCATAATCCATTGTTCACTTGATATCATAACCATATTCACCTGATGATCATTATTCTCAGTTTTGTCATTGTGACTTGCTGAGCTAGTTAGCTCATTTGTGCGATGTTGTTTATATTCTTTCCAGTTAAAAAGGAACCAGTTGGTAAAGAGGATCCCCAGTCCAGCGCGAGAGCTAGGGGTTCAGGTTGAGAAAGCTGAGCTAGTAGGCTTCTTTTGGAATAATTTAAGTTTGTAAAAGTTTGTAATAATGTTTAATACTCAGTTTGAATTTGAAATAGTTGGGATTTGAACGGTTTGTAATATATTAGTGTGTTTGGCTTGTGTGCATACTTTAACCTGTTGCGGTCCGTGGTGTTGGTAAGTAGGGTCATTGCATATATTATTATTATCTTTATTATTGTTATAAGCAGGTTATAATTAAGGTGTGTGTGTGGACCCCAAACTTCTGACCCGGGTTTGGAAGGCGCCACAGTACCAGTAGCACCACCATTATCAAAAGCCCAGTTCACCAAAATATCAGCACTTGTTTGCTTGAAATAGTTTGAGGTTGGGTCAAAGCATACCCAATCTCACTATTGGCTAATAAATCTTGCACAAAGTGCAGATCTGATGGAGCTTCAGCCTTGTTCAGGATTGTAGCATAGTTATTTGGTACAAACTTGGCTCCATCAACAATTAAATCCTTGGGCGCCATCAAAAATAAGTGAGAAATTAGTTTGCCTGGAAGGTGTTTGATGAAAAGTCTGTATAGAAAGCCGTCAGAAAATGAGAGAAAATAAGAAAATGAGAGAGAGTGAATAGAATAGATATGTGAATAAAAGATTTAAAAATCTTTTATCTCTTTACTTAGACAACCCACATGACAACAGTTATTGAGAAGTGGAACAGACCTTTACACCGGTCAGCCATGCAGCAGTTAAGGCAAAAGTTAATGGGCACGGTAAATAAGTAATGATTACATTGCACGTTCAGTTTTAAAAAATACTGTTCCCACTAAACAAATGATTATTAATGTTTTATCTCACATAATCCAATATTCTGAAAAATATAACCGTTCAAGTATTGACTTAAAAATAAACCAAGTAAATAAATACTGCCACGTCAGCATCAGAACTTGATTATTATCAGAATTTAAAAGTCATCAGAATATGGCTCCTTAACTCGAAAAGTGAATGTTTATATCTGTAATTCTTCACAAAATACTGATATGGTTTCATCAGAACTTAATCATCAGAACTTTCCTCAGAATTTATGCAACTGACACTTAAACTATTCATCTGAAACAACATTTATCACCACAGTAATTTTTATCATTCATATAGAGTGTATGTGTGTGCAATAAGCTAAATATCAGACAAAGAGTAAAGTCTGATTCACTTCAGTACATCTTAGAAATAAGGCATAACTAAGAACTTTGCTCAAAATCTGTCATTATTCTGAAGTCTACTATAGAATGAGTTCATGCATGAGTCCACCTCAACTTTTTGTGCTCATTTTATGCATCTTTTGAAATTCCATTTTACAGTGGCTTCTCAATGTAAGTGAGTCACGACTGCTTATCAGAATTTATGCTATTATCAGAGTATTTCTCTAGTAATCAGAGAATGTGAAAAGTCACCAAGAAAATTTTATTTTGCTTTTCTAATGCATATTACTTAATACCAGCAATGCACTTGGGTCTTCCCTTCCATATTTTTACTCTTGATCTCAAAGGAGTACCTGATTTTTATTTCTTTTCTTTCTTTTTCTTTTAATAAGTGAGGTTTATCAGCACTTAGTACATCCATCAGATTTACTAACATCAGAACTTAACAAATAAAAGGCACTATTCTAGTTTTTGACTTAGTAATAAGATACACAAAGTAAACTTTAACCAAGCTCAATATCAGAATTTGCTTGTGTTAAAAGATTTCTACATAAACAATTACTTCAAACATGGGATTATTAGTATATTAAAGACTACTAGGTCAGCATTTAGCACAGTTATCCTCATTGGATTGAATAGTGACAGAAACATTCATATCACTATTAGAGTTTAGAAATTCACATCAGACAACAATCAGCACTTAGAAAATTTCAAATTAAGCACTTAGATAGTAATATCTGTAAATACTGATCATAAAGTCTGATGTATCAGAACATAAACTAAGCAGATTTAGAGAAAGAACCTGAAACCATTCCAAGTTCATTTACCAATCTTGTAAAAGTAGCTTAACACAGTGGTTTTGTGAAGATATCTGCTAGTTGATCTGTTGGAACAAAATGCAATTCCACTGTACTTTCATCCACATGTTCCCTTATGAAGTGGTACCTTATACTGATGTGCTTTGTTATTGAGTGTTGAACCGGATTACCTGTCATAGCAATATCACTTTGATTATCACAGTAAATAGGGATTTTGGAATATGTTAACCCATAATCCAGTATCTGATTCTTCATCCAAAGAATCTGTGCACAATAGCTTCCTGCAGTAATGTATTCTGCTTCTGCAGTTGATGTGAAAACTGACTTCTATTTCTTGCTAAACCAAGAAACCAATCTGCCTCCAAGAAATTGGCAGCTTCCACTTGTGTTTTCCTGTCAATTTTGCATCCTGCAAAATCTGCATCTGAGTAACCTATTAGCTTAAAGTCTGATTCTTTAGGATACCAAAATCCTAGATCAGCTGTACCCTTAAGGTACTTGAAAATTCTTTTTACAGCTGTTAAGTGAGGTTCTCTTGGATCTGCTTGAAATCTTGCACAAAGACAGGTAGTATACATGATATCAGGTCTACTTGCAGTTAGATAGAGTAGTGAGCTAATCATATCTTTGTAATCAGTAATATCTATTGATGTACCAGTATCCTTATTCAATTTTGTTGCAGTGGCCATAGGAGTGGATGCACTTGAACAGTCTTGCATTCCAAATTTCTTCAAAAATTTCTGGTGTACTTAGATTGACAAATAAAAGTTCCTTCTTCATTCTGCTTGACTTGAAGGCTTAGAAAATAGCTAAGTTCTCCCATCATACTCATTTGATATCTTGATTGCATTAGCTTGGCAAACCTTTTACAAAGTCTGTCATTTGTAGAACCAAAAATGATATCATCAACATATATCTGCACCAAGTAAGTCATTTCCATGGTTGAGATAAAACAATGTTTTGTCAATAGTCCCTCTGTTAAATCCACTTTCCAGAAGAAACTGAGCTAATGTCTCATACCATGCTCTTGAAGTTTGTTTAAGGCCATAAAGTGCTTTATCAAGTCTATAGACATGATGAGGAAATTTTGAATCTACAAAACCTGGAGGTTGTTCAACATATACTTCTTCTTCTAATTCTCCATTAAGAAAAGCACTTTTTACATCCAGTTGAAAGACTGTAAATTTTTTGTGAGCAGCATAAGCCAAAAATATCCTTATGGCTTCCAATCTAGCAACTGGTGCAAATGTTTCATCATAATCAATTCCCTCATGTTGAGAGTATCCTTTTGCAACTAGCCTTGCTTTATTCCTTGTAATTATGTCACCACTATCAGTTTTATTTCTGAACACCCATTTTGTACCAACAACAGACCTGTTCTTTGGTCTTGGCACTAGGGTCCAGACTTTTTTTTTCAAATTCATTTAACTCTTCTGCATTGCTTACACCTAATCAGCATCTTGAAGAGCTTCTTCCACTTTCTTTGGTTCAATCTGAGAAAGAAAAGAATGATAGAGACATTCATTTGATGTTGTTGTTCTAGTTCTAATACCTGCTTCAGGATCTCCAATAATCAAGTCAGGTGTATGTGCTTTAGTCCACTTCCTTGCAGATGGAAGGTTATCTCTAGAACTGGATGCTCCCCAATGATCCATGTTATCTCCATCAACATTTTCTGATGCTCCCCCTGAAATTATGCTCTCTGAGTTGGATCCTTCAGAATTTGAGTTTCCAGAATTATCAGAATTTGGCCCATCAGAACTTGATGAATCAGAATTTGAGTTTCCAGAATTATCAGAACTTGGCCCATCTGAACTTGATGAATCAGAACTTGAAGATCCTGTTCTAGGTTCTGATGCTTCTTGAGATGTGGTTATATCTTTAATGTGTTCCTCCTGCACAGGTGCATTTTCCTTTGGCATAGTCACCACAGTTTCAATAACATCAGAGTTTAACCCATTAGAGTTTGCAGTATCAGGATTTAGACTGTCAGGATTTAGACTGTCAGGATTTACAGAGTCAGAATTTAAAACTTCATTCTCAAATCTCAGATGATTATTGAAATCTTCAAGTCCTGTAATCTTCTTATCATCAAAAGAGACATTGATAGATTCCATGACAACCCTTATTCTTAAATTGTAGACTCTGAAGGCTTTTGTGGAAAGTGGATATCCAACAAAAATTCCTGCATCAGCTTTTAGATCAAATTTGGATAGATTTTCAGGATGAGTCTTAAGAACAAAACACTTGCATCCAAATACATGAAATACTTTAGATTTGGCTTCTTTTCTTCACCATCTCATATGATGTCTTTCCATTCTTGTTGATAGTGTTGCATTCTGAGTAAAACAAGCAGTCTGCACAGCTTCAGCCCAAAAGTAGGTTGGTAACTTTGCTTCATCAAGCATAGTTCATGCAGCTTCAATAAAAGTTCTATTCTTTCTTTCAACAACTCCATTTTGTTGTGGAGTTCCAGGAGCAGAGAATTCCTGCTTGATTCCTTGCTCTTTGCAGAACTCTTCCATAATCAAATTCTTGAACTCGGTGCCATTATCACTTCTTATGATTTTCACAGAGTCTTTAACCAATTTATCCAGTTATTTGACATGATCAATCAAGAAAGATGCAGTTTCACTTTTGTGTGCAAGAAATACACCCATGTGTATCTGGTGAACTCATCCACTATGACCATAGCATATTTCTTCTTTGCAATAGACATGACATTCACTGGACCAAATAGATCAACATGTAGTAGGTGATAAGGCTCAAGAATTGAAGATTCTGTCTTGCTCTTGAATGAAGATTTTCTTTGTTTTGCCTTTTGATAGGAATTATAAAGGGCATCAGGAGCAAATACTGATTTTGGCAGTCCTCTCACAAGATCTTTCTTGACTAGTTTATTTATATTGCTAAAATTTAAATGAGAGAGTTTCTTGTGCCAATCCCAGCTTTCTTCAATTGATGCTCTACTTAACAGACAGATTGCAGAACCATAAGAACTTGTTGAAAGCCTGGCTTCATAAATGTTACCATGCCTGTATCCTTTCAGAACAACTTTGCCTGTAGATTTGCTTACAACTTCACAGTGTTCTTCAAGGAAATCCACATGATAACCTCTGTCACAGATTTGACTCACACTCAGCAAATTATGTTTAAGTCCTGAGACTAGAGCTACTTTTTCAATGATGACATTCCCAAGATTGATATTGCCATATCCCAGAGTTTTTCCAATGTTGACATCTCCATAAGAAACACCCGGGCCAGCTTTCTCCACAAAGTCTGATAGCAGGGCTTTATTTCCAGTCATATGTCCTGAACATCCACTGTCCAAAACTAGGATATTTTTCCTGTTGCCCTGCAATCACAAAGACCACTAATGATTAGTTTTAAGGACCCAGACTTGCTTGGATCCTTTGGCCTTATTAAGTTTGTTAACATTTGCAGCGGATTTAACATCAGAGTTTATGTTAACATTTTTCTTATCAGAATTTACAGTATCAGACTTTGCATCAGAACTTACACTAGAAGGAATAATGCTAACTTTCTTTAAAGAAGGTTTTATTTGATAATAATCATAGTACAAACTATGATATTCCTTACAAGTATAAATGGAATGCCATAAACTACCACAATGAAAACAAGGATTTTGTGGCCTATATCTAACAGACTGACTCTTAACTCCTGATTTTGAAGGTAAGGAGTTTATGTTTTTATTCTTCCTGCAAAAAGAAGCCAGATGGTTAGAATTTCCACAGTTATAACATTTCTTTCTAGGAGCATTAGGAACATGCTTATAATCATTACTTTTATTCACACCTTCCTTGTAATAACCCCAATTTTTGGAATTTTTTTGAAACCTTTATGAATAGTGATTTTGCTGATTATGCTGAATAAGAAAAACTTTTCATGCCACACTATGTAAGGGTTCTTTTATTGTTATTCTGAGATCTTATTAGTACTCTATGATATATAGTGTATGTAAAGATCGTCAGAATCCAAATTTGAACACTTTGATTTTTCCCAGAAATCTACCAGATACAGAAAGAATTGAGTATAAGGTAACCTGATAAAAAGGATTTAAATTCAAGGATTTTAAGAGAGGATCATAAATGGAATATAAAATATTGAGAAAGGTTTAGGGGAAGCCCAAGTAATAAGATCCCGGATATGATCCCTCGAACGAAACGCGAACGAAAGTTAAGTGAACCGCATAACAGATCAGCGGTCATTAGCCAAGTAATTAGGAGTTAATCAAAGGGTTAGTGGAGAGTGATGTCATCTCACCAACAAGAGGAAGACAAGTGTTAAATAGATGACACAACCATGGTGACATAAGCATGACAAGTGAAATTGTTTTGTTGGATGATTCTTGGCCAAGCAAAAATTACCATGGTAAAAACCTAAAAGTAGCCAAGCCATAAAGAAAATAAACCAACTAATTCATTTCACAAAATAGCAAATAAACTTCTTGTTCAAAAACATGAAGCTCTCGGCTTCTTTCTTAGAAAAAGGGAAGTCCAAGCTCCTCCACTTGCTAATTTATAAGGTAATTATCCTAGCTTCTCCTAGTTAAGTAACATACTTCCTAGGAATCTTAGCTTCAAAATCCTTTCCTAGCATTTCCTATAAATCATTCAAGAAGATGGTGAATAGTACTTTCTTGAAATTAATTATGTGCCATTGAAAGATCAAGTTTGTAGGAGGTTAGATTAAGGCTTCCATGGGCATTCCAAGGATCTTTCATGGATTAAAAGCTTCAAGGAAGGTATAACTCTTCATTATCTTAGCATTTAGTTGTTTGGTATAAATGATTATGATGATGGAATGATAGATTAAGTGTAATAGTTGTTTTGTCATGTTGAGATCTTAGTTGTTAAGTGCTTTTGTTGATTTTGGAGTTAGGAGTGATACTTGTTGGATTTAAAGTTCTTGGCCACATTTTTGACTTGGTTTAGATGAATAAGTTGAGATATTGAGTTATGGTTGAATGATATTTTATTGTGGTTGAATGATGGTGGAATGGTGATGATTGTGGGTTGTTTGTGAATTGAATTGGAGTTGTACGAAATTGTTAATCGCGTAAACATAGCCGTCGTAATGTCCGATTACCCTAGACTGTTTTTGTTCTTAACATTAGTACTGGTGAACTCTCTGTTAGGTTTTGACCATTTCCATGATTAGACAGCTCATGTTACGAGCTTCGTTTTGATATGTGGTTCGTTTGAATCCGATGTACGGTTTAGGAGAAACGACCGTTTTAAGTAACGGCGTTTCGCGACCGAACCATTACCCCTCGCCTTACATTGAAACCTTGGTTAAGGCCCTTAATGACTAATTGGAGTATGAAACATTTATGTAAAGTGTATTAGGCAGTCGGTAAGGTGCTCGCGAAAGAATCGCCTTAAAACTCTTAATGGTTAATTTATTAAAAATGGTGGAGCCGAGGGTACTCTAATGACTTATGTGATTCGTTAAGCGTATAATTTACCATAAGTGAACGTTAGGGTTCAATTGGTTAAAGTCTAGTTTCTTAAGCGACCGGGGTTTAATTCCGACTTATGTTGTTGTTCATAGGTTATCGGACCCACTCTAAGCTTAAGTCTACCCCGGAACAGTCAGGCAAGTTTTCTACCCGTTATACTTTTGTTGTGATGTATACATATGTATATGCATTATCTTGTGATAGATGCATGATGGTTAATTAGCAAATTCTTGCGATATATTGGAGCATGTGATATGGTATATGCATGCCTGTTTCATAATTTTGATACATATATCTGTTGATTCAGTTGCATAATACCTATGCTAGAGATAATCAGTATTTGCGTATACCCTTAGTATAGGGGACCCCAAGGTGAACATTTTCTAAAACCGGGAGTCGATGTTCCCGAGTATATTATATATATTCCTATATATATATATATTGATATAGTTTTCAAAACTATTAATCGAATAAGGTTTATTCGATAACTTTAATTTATTTAATGAATATTAGTTGAATATTCATTCGAGGACTTATGACTCGGTTTATTTTATTTAATGAATATTTGAATATTCATTTGAGGACTTATGACTCCGCTTATTTATTAAATAATATTCTTTATTTTATTAAAGAATAATGTTTCGATACTCACAATTATTTTCGATTATTCAAATAAAGATCATACTTTCGTATAAGTATATCTTTGGTTATTAATATCCATTTCAAGTATGAGTTTTAAAACTTTTACTTCAATTATTTTTATTAGGATTATCCTTATGGGAATATTATTTAAATAATAATTCAGATATTTTCTAATATATTGGGACTGGTTTATTTTATTAATCAGCATTACTCTAAACATTCTTAAAAATGTTTTCGAGTCTTCAAAATGATTTTTAAAAGTTAGAGCGGATCCAAAACTCATTTTTATATTAAGATCTTCCTTTCAAGGGGATTTAAATACTCGCTTAAAACCTGAGGGATCCGGCTCTGTGGTGTATTTTATATTCGCAATGTGGTTGTTGTTTTGAGACAACAATTTGATTACTTGCCCAATGTTCGGGAAGTAAGTCCATCTGATTGAGTCGGCATAAGCGACATGCCGAGGTACGGTCTATGAAGGTGTAAGAGGCTGGGTGACAGTCCATCCAAGCGTGAGTGGCGGGTAACGGTCTAGCGCGAGGTCCGAATGCGGCCAGGGTGATGACCGGCGAGGAATTCATCCATCTACAGTAGAAAAGGTTACTTATGGGTATCTTTGCCTGATCAGCAAGATATCGGGTTTATGCCAAAATTCTTTTCCTTTCCAAAATCATTGGATGTTACAAACTCTGTTCATACTTTACATGACAGAGGTTTTCAGGAAATGTATGAGAGATATTATGGATATATATATCGTGACTTAATGAAGTATCTCGTAACTTCATTTTTTGAATGATATTATAAAGATTGAATCTATTCAAATCTTGTCTTGTAGTCTCATCTATGTGATGAACTTTGAAACTAATTATAACTTGAACGGTGGTAGTTCAAGTAGTATTCGGAAAAGATATAAGTATATTGGAGTATCTTTTAACTTCATCTTTTAAACTTATATCTAGTAAATGATTATCTTATGCATGTCAAAGATTTTCAGAAAATGTTGAGATAAGGTTAGATATATGAGATCACCTTGCAACGATATTTTTATACAGTTATAAACTGGAACTCTGTGTTTATTATGCATGGAAGAGGACTTTCAAGATTTTGAAAGTATATGTACATATATACTGAATATTTGTGACTGGGTCGCGTTAAGAGATCAAATTTGGTTCATTTCTTCTTAACCAAGACTTTCATGAGTACTATGAGAATGCTCATATATTGTTAATTATAATACATATTATTTCTGTGAGCTTGTTGCTCACCCTTGCTTTCTTCTTTCATCACACAACAACAGATAGAAAAGATGAACAGGACCAAGCTTCCAATTCGCAAGCGGTTAGGAAACGTTCCGCAGTTTTCTGGAAGCGTTGATGCCACCGTAGCTGAGGTAGAAATTACCAATAGGCTAGGCTTTCAACTTCTGATGTACCAGACTTATGTATCTATATGAATTGTAATAATGGCAAAGAAATGTAAATTTATTCAGAAACCCTTTTATGGTGAAATGGTTTATAATTATTGAATAAGATGACTTGTGTTATTTTTGGATATTCATCTCTGAGACTATAACTTGTGCTGTGTGGGTATTGTGGGGTCACAGTACGCAGTAGTTGGTTGACTGTTAAGATTAAGTATTGATAGGGGAAATGGAACTCGTGACAACCCGAATCCCCGACCCCGGATTTGGGGGTGTTACAGAAATGGTATCAGAGCTAAGCGTTATAAACCTCAGAGATGAAGTGACGTTAAAATAATAAGTTCGCTAAGATAAATAAGAACTCTTGCCAAGTTCATTGTCGGACTACCTAACGTAGTACTGACAGTTAAAACCCTTATGGGAACCCTTATAAATATGTGATAAAAGCATAGTTCATTATCGTATATGGTAGCGGGACTTCGAACCCTGAGGTTGAGGTGCAACAACGCGATGATGTTTTATTAATTATTGGAGATCGGATTGTGGATTCGATAGATCGTCCTAACACGGGACCGGATGATGTTCATATTGAGGATGTAGCGGTTGAGGATGTTGTCCTAGAAGGGATTGTTGCTGAGAAGAATCCGTGGAGGATCCTGACAAGAATGAATAAAGGACCACTGAGGAATTGATGACTATGGTCAGGGCGACTACCAGGTAGGATTGGCCGGTCACTACCGGAGGTGCGTTCAAGTTTGTA
>NW_027421728.1:0-40590 GCF_009905375.1 Apium graveolens
GATCTGATATTCTTGCAACAGCTATCTCTGGATTCATAGACGAGGAAGTACAGATAATAGTTTTAGTAAGCATTTTGAAGTATTTGAGCCGAACCTCATTAGCTTATAATTCAAACAAGTAAGAAGTTCTTTACTGATGGTTGTTTTATCGCATTACTCAGGGGACTGGAAACAGCAAATGGAGAGCAGCTCGAGCAGTTGGAGATATTATACCCAGACAAGGCCAGAGGAGTGGCAAAGTTTAATGTTCCGTTGGCCCATATGATCACAGCCGGGCTGATTTTATGATTGTTCCTAGTAGATTTGAACCCTGTGGTCTCATCCAGTTGCATGCAATGCGCTATGGAACAGTAAGATAAACCTGAAATTATCTCCACCAACATAACATTATATTTGTATCGACTGCAATCATGTAACATTTAACCATCCACTGCAGGTACCCATAGTTGCATCAACTGGTGGGCTAGTGGATACAGTCAAAGAAGGTTATACAGGGTTTCAGATGGGAGCCTTTAATGTTGAAGTAAGAACCTCCTTTTACGTCAAACAACCAGATGATTTTGTTTCCAAATTTAATGTAAACCGATGCTCAATCTACATATATTGTATTGTTTCCAGTGTGAAACAGTTGATCCCGCAGATGTCATGGCAATTGTGACAACTGTGAAAAAAGCAATAACAACTTATAGAACTTCATCTTTAACCAAGATGATCATGAATTGCATGGCTCAAGATCTATCATGGAAGGTTAGCATAAAAATGCACTTCTGCAAAACATTTGACTAAAATTACTGAATAAAGTGATCCATGAAACTGGAGTCATAACTCGCTGTTAATAGAAGTAACTTTTGACATTGCACAGGGACCTGCAAAGAAGTGGGAGGAGTGTTGTTAAGTTTGGGGGCAGCTGGGAGTGAACCCGGAATTGAAGGTGATGAAATTGCACCTCTAGCAAAGGAAAATGTTGCAACTCCGTGAGGATTTGGAGCTTGAGGCCCTGTGCCAGGTGACTTTATCTCGCCAGTGACAGTGACGGTAGAATGTGTGCCTACTTTTTCTTCCTGCACCTCGCCATATATGTTGGAATTTAAGAAAGCAGGTGTATCGACCTGCCTGCAGTTTTAAAAAAAATAATCATACTGTATTATGTTTCTGGAAGTACAAATGTGTAATTCTTGTATTTTTAAAAATTTATATACAAGTGTTGCTGTGTTGTCACAGTCAAAGTGTGCCACTTACCATTGGGTTAAATGAATAATTCATCACTTTATACATAGTAACTTGCAATTGAGTTACTAAGTAAAAAAAAGTTTTAAGTCAGCTAATGAAAGTACTCTCAAAAAATTTGCGTTGATTTACTCCCGTCAGTCCTGACAAAATTTGTAACGGTTTGCTGAGTTGGTCTTGCTTACACGGCAATACCTGCAAAATCAACAACAACATAACAGCAATTCGACTGAAATAATCAATTGAATCATCACCTCCACTTCCTCTCTCATTTTCACCACTACCTACATCCCTCTCTGCTCATATTTCCAATCCAGGTTAAAAGAGGAATTGGAAGATATTCATAATTCATAGGGATAAATTATGAAAAGATATTCATAAATAGGGCCGCCTTAATTTTTGCTCCATATCTCGTGTATTACAGCCTACGAGAATTATTCGGAAACCTAGTTTCATTTGTTTCAGCCCCGATTCACTTAAGAACGTCCCCAAATAAACGCGAACGCAATTTCATGAATCCATAGGGATAAATTATGAAAAGATATCAATAAAACGAGCACCTCAATTTTTGCTTCATACCTCGTGTACTGCCTACGAGAATTATACGGAAACCCAGTTTCATTCATTTCAGCCCCGATACACTTACAGACAACCCCAAATAAACGCGAATGCAATTTCTTAAATCCATGGGATAAATTATTAGAAGATATTCATAAAACGGGCTGCCTCAATTTTTGCTCCATACCTCTGTACTACTGCCTAGAGAATTATTCGGAAACCCAGTTTCCTTCATTTCAGCTCCGATTCACATACGGACGACCCCAAATAAACGCGAATGCAATTTCATAATCCATAGGGATAAATTATTAGAAGATATCGATAAACGGGCCGCCTCAATTTTTGCTCCATACCTCGTGTACTACTATCTACGAGAATTATTCGGAAACCTAGTTCCATTCGTTTCAGCCCCGATTCACTTACGGACGCCCCCAAATAAACGCGAATGTAATTTCATAAATCCATAGGGATAAGTTATGAAAAGATATCCATCAAAAAGGACCGCCTCAATTTTTTCACCATACCTCGTGTACGCCAACAAGAAGTATTCGAAACCGAGTTCCATTCTTTTCACCCCGATTCACTTACGGACGACCCCAAATAAACGCGAATGCAATTTCATAAATTCATAGGATAAATTATGAAAAGATATCCAGAAAACGGGCTGCCTCAATTTTTGCACCATACCGTCGTGTATATACTATCTACGAGAATTAGTCGGATACATAGTTCCATTCGTTTCGGCCCCGTTTCACTTTCCTCGGATGACCCCAAATAAACATTAATAGCAATTCATAAATCCCATAGGGATAAATTATGAAAGTATCCATAAATCGGTATGCCTCAATTTTTGCTCCATACCTCGTGTACTACTGCCTACGAGAATTATTCGGAAACCTAGTTCCATTCGTTTCAGCCCCGATTCACTTACGGACATCCCCAAATAAACGCGAACCGCATTTTCAATAAATCCATAGGGATAAATTATAAAAAATTTATCCATAAATCGGGCCGCCTCAATTTTTGCTCCATACCTCGTGTACTACAGCCTACGAGAATTATTCGGAAACCCAGTTCCATTCATTTCAAGCCCGATTCAGTTACGGACGTCACCAACTAAACGCGAACGCAATTTTCATAAATCCATAAGGGATAAATTATGAAAAGATAATCCATAAATCGGGCCGCCTCAATTTTGCTCCATACCTCGTGTACTACAGTCTACGAGAATTATTCGGAAACCCAGTTCCATTCGTTTCAGCCCCGATTCACTTACGGACGTCCCCAAATAAATGCGAACGCAATTTCATAATCCATAGGGAATAAATTATGAAAAGTATCAATAAAATGGGCCGCCTCAATTTTTGCTCCATACCTCGTGTACTACTACCTACGAGAATTATTCGGTAACCCAGTTCCATTCGTTCAGCCACCGATTCACTATGACGACCCCAAATAAATGCGAATGCAATTTATAAATCCATAGGGATAAATTATTAGAAGATATCCATAAAACGGGTTGCCTCAATTTTGCTCAATACCATCGTGTACTACGCCTAGAGAATTATTCGAAAAATCCAGTTCCATTCGTTTCAGCCCCGATTCACTTACGGACGACCCCAAATAAACGAGAATGCAATATCATAAATACATAGGGATAAATTATTAGAAGATTTCCATAAAACTGGACTGCCTCAATTTTTGCTCCATACCTCGTGCACTACTACTGCCTACGAGAATTATTCGGAAACCCAGTTCCATTCGTTTTAAGCCCTGATTCATTTACGGACGACCCCAAATAAATGTAAATGTAATTTCATAAATCCATAGGGATAAATTATGAAAAGATATCCATAAAACGGGCCGCCTCAATTTTTGCTCCATACCTCGTGTACTACTGCCTACGAGAATTATTCGGAAACACCCACTTCCATTCGTTTCAGCCCCGATTCACTTACGGACGACCCCAAATAAACGCGAATGCAATTTCATAAATCCATAGGGATAAATTATTAGAAGATATCCACAAAACGAGTTGCCTCAATTTTTGCTCAATACCTCGTGTCTAAGCCTAGAGAATTATTCGGAAACCCAATTCCATTCGTTTCAGCCCCGATTCACTTACGGACAACCCCAAATAAACGCGAATGCAATTTCATAAATCCATAGGGATAAATTATGAAAATATATCCATAAAATCGGCACGCCTCAATTTTTGCTCCATAACTCGTGTACTACTACTGCCTACGAGAATTATTCGAAACCTAGTTCCATTCGTTTCAGCCCCGATTCACTTACGGACGTCCCCAAATAAACGCGAACACAATTTCATAATCCATAAGGATAAATTATGAAAAGATATCCATAAAACGGGCCACCTCAATTTTTGCTCCATACCTCGTGTACTACTGCCCACGAGAATTATTCGGAAACCTAGTTTCATTCATTTCAGCCCCGATTCACTTACGAACGACCCCAAATAAACGCGAATGCAACTTCATAAATCCATAGGGATAAATTATGAAAAGATATGCATAAAACGGGCCGCCTCAATTTTTGCTCCATATCTCGTGTACTACTACTGCCTACGAGAGTTATTCAGAAACCCAGTTCCATTCGGTTCAGCCCCGATTTCAATTACGGACGACCCCAAATAAACGCTAATGTAATTTCATAAATACATAGGGATAAATTATGAAAATATATCCTAAAATGGGCCGCCTCAATTTTTGCTCCATACCTCGTGTACTACTTACTGCCTACGAGAATTATTCGGAAACCTAGTCCCATTCCTTTCAGCCCCGATTCACTTACGGACGTCCCCAATAAACGCGAATGCAATTTCAAAAATCCGTAGGGATAAATTATGAAAAGATATCCATAAAACGGGCCTCCTCAATTTTTTCACCATACCTCATGTACTACTGCCTACAAGAATTATTCGGAAACCTAGTTCCATTCGTTTCAACCCCGATTCACTTACGGACGACACCAAATAAACGCAAATACAATTTCATAAATCCATAGGATAAATTATGAAAAGATATACATAAAATGGGCCGCCTCCATTTTTGCACCATACCTCGTGTATTACTGCCTACGAGAATTATTCAGATACATAGTTCCATTCGTTTCAGCCCCGATTCACTTTCGGACGACCCCAAATAAACGCAAATACAATTTCAAAAATCCATAGGGATAAATTATGAAAAGATATCAATAAAATGGGCCGCCTCAATTTTTGCTGCACACCTTGTGTACTACTGCCTAGGAGAATTATTCGAAAACTTAGTTGCATTCGTTTCAACCCTGATTTACTTACGGACGACCCAAAATAAACGCGAATGCAATTTTATAAATCCATAGGGATAAATTATTAAAAGATATCCATAAAATGGGTTGCTTCAATTTTTGCTCAATACCTCGTGTACTACGCCTAGAGAATTATTCGGAAATCCAGTTCCATTCGTTTCAGTCCGATTCAGTTACGGACGACCCCAAATAACGCGAATATAATTTCATAAATCCATAGGGATAAATTTTTAGAAGATATCCATAAAATTGGCTGCCTCAATTTTTGCTCCATACCTCGTGTACTACTACTCCCTACGAGAATTATTCGGAAAACCCAGTTCCATTCGTTTCAGCCCCGATTCATTTACGGACGACGCCAAATAAAGCGAATGTAATTTCATAAATCCATAGGGATAAATTATGAAAAGATATCCATAAAATGGGCCGCCTCAATTTTTTCTCCATACCTCGTGTACTACTGCCCACGAGAATTATTCGGAAACCCAGTTTCATTCGTTTCACAGCCCGATTCACTTACGGACGACCCCAAATAAACGTGAATGCAATTTAATAAATCCATAGGGATAAATTATGAAAAGATATCCACAAAACGAGCCACCTCAATTTTTGCTCCATACCTCGTGTACTACTACTGCCTACGAGAATTATTCGGAAACCTAGTTCCATTCGTTTCAGCCCCGATTCACTTACGGACGTCCCCAATAAACGCGAATGCAATTTCATTAATTTATAGGGATAAATTATGAAAAATATCTATAAAATGGGCCACCTCAATTTTTTCACCATACCTCGTATATTACTAGCCTACGAGAATTATTCGGAAACCTAGTTCCATTCGTTTCAGCCCCGATTCACTTACGGACGATCCCAAATAAACACGAATGCAATTTCATAAATCCATAGGATAAATTATGAAAAGATATCCATAAAATGGGCTGCCTCAATTTTGTACCATACCTTGTGTACTACTCCCTACGAGAATTATTCGGAAACCTAGTTCCATTCGTTTCAGCCCTGATTCACATATGAACGTCCCCAAATAAACGCGAATGTAATTTCATAAATCCATAGGGATAAATTATGAAAATATATCCATAAATCGGGACACCTCAATTTTGCTCCATACCTCGTGTACTACAACCTACAAGAATTATTGGGAAACCCAGTTCCATTAGTTTCAACCCCGATTCACTTACGGACGTCCCCAAATAAATGCGAAAGCAATTGCATAAATCCCATAGGGATAAATTATGAAAAGATATCAATAAAACGGGATGCCTCAATTTTTGCTCCATACCTCGTGTTCTACTGCCTACGAGAATTATTCGGAAACCCAGTTTCATTCGTTTCAGCCCCGATTCACTTACGGACGATCCCAAATAAACGCGAATGAAATTTCATAAATCCATAGGGATAAATTATTAGAAGATATCCATAAACTGGCCGCCTCAATTTTTGCTCCATACCTCGTGCACTACTACTGCCTACGAGAATTATTCGGAAACCCAGTTCCATTCGTTTTAGCCCTGATTCATTACGGATGACCCCAAATAAATGTAAATGTAATTTCATAAATCCATAGGGATAAATTACGAAAAGATATCCATAAAACGGGCTGCCTCAATTTTTGCTCCATACCTCATGTACTACTGCCTACGAGAATTATTCGGAAACCCACTTCCATTCGTTTCAGCCCCGATTCACTTACGGACGACCCCAAATAAACGCGAATGCAATTTCATAAATCCATAGGGATAAATTATTAGAAGATATCCACAAAACGAGTTGCCTCAATTTTTGCTGAATACCTCGTGTCTACGCCTAGAGAATTATTCGGAAACCGAATTCCATTCATTTCAGCCCCGATTCACTTACGGACAACCCCAAATAAACGCGAATGCAATTTCATAAATCCATTGGGATAAATTATTAGAAGATATCTATAAAACTGGCCGCCTCAATTTTTGCTCCATATCTCGTGTACTACTACTCCCTACGAGAATTATTCGGAAACCCAGTTCCATTCGTTTCAGACCCGATTCATTTACGGACGACCCCAAATAAACGCTAATGTAATTTCATAAATACATAGGGATAAATTATGAAATATATCCATAAAATGGGCCGCCTCAATTTTTGCTACATACCTCGTGTACAACTGCCTACGAGAATTATTCGGAAACCTAGTTTCATTCATTTCAGCCCCGATTCACTTACGGATGACCCCAATAAACGAGAATGCAATTTCATAAATCCATAGGGATAAATTATGAAAAGATATCCATAAAACGGGCCGCCTCAATTTTTGCTCCATACCTCATGTACTATTGCCTACGAGAATTATTCGGAAACCTAGTCCCATTCGTTTCAGCCCCGATTCACTTACGGACGTCCCCAAATAAATGCGAATGGAATTTCATAAATCCATAGGATAAATTATGAAAAGATATCCATAAAATGGGCCTCCTCAATTTTTTCACCATACCTCATGTACTACTGCCTACAAGAATTATTCGGAAACCTAGTTCCATTCGTTTTCAACCCCGATTCACTTACGGACGACCCCAAATAAACGCGAATGCAATTTCATAAATCCATACGATTAATTATGAAAAGATATCCATAAAATGGGCCGCCTCCAGTTTTGCACCATACCTCGTGTATTACTGCCTACGAGAATTATTCGGATACATAGTTCCATTCGTTTCAGCCCCGATTCACTTTCGGACGACCCCAAATAAACGCAAATGCAATTCCATAAATCCATAGGGATAAATTATGAAAAGATATCAATAAAACGGGCCGCCTCAATTTTTGCTGCACACCTTGTGTACTACTGCCTACGAGAATTATTCGGAAACTTATTTCCATTCGTTTCAACCCTGATTTACTTACGGACGACCCCAAATAAACGCGAATGCAATTTTATAAATCCATAGGGATAAATTATTAGAAAGATATCCATAAAATGGGTTGCTTTCAATTTTTGCTCAATACCTCGTGTACTACGCCTAGAGAATTATTCGGAAATCCAGTTCCATTCATTTCAGCCCCGATTCACTTACGGACGACCCCAAATAAACGCGAATATAATTTCATAAATCCATAGGGATAAATTTTTAGAAGATATCGATAAAATAGGCTACCTCAATTTTTGCTCCATACCTCGTGTACTACTACTGCCTACGAGAATTATTCGAAAACCTAGTTCCATTCGTTTCAGCCCCGATTCACTTCCGGACGTCCCCAAATAAACGCGAATGCAATTTCAATAATTTATAGGGATAAATTATGAAGAATATCCATAAAATGGGCCGCCTCAAATTTTTCACCATACCTCGTATACTACTGCCTACGAGAATTATTCGGAAACCTAGTTCCATTCGTTTCAGCCCCGATTCACTTACGGACGACCACAAATAAACGCGAATGCAATTTCATAAATCCATAGGATAAATTATGAAAAGATATCCATAAAACGGGCTGCCTCAATTTTTGTACCATACCTTGTGTACTACTCCCTACGAGAATTATTCAGAAACCTAGTTCCATTCGTTTCAGCCCTGATTCACATACGGACGTCCCCAAATAAACGCGAATGCAATTCATAAATCCATAGGGATAAATTATGAAAATATATCGATAAATTGGGACACCTTAATTTTTGCTCCATACCTCGTGTACTACAGCCTACGAGAATTATTCGGAAACCCAGTTCCATTCGTTTCGGCCCCGATTCACTTACGGACGTCCCCAAATAAACGCGAAAGCAATTTCATAAATCCATAGGGATAAGTTATGAAAAGATATCCATCAAAAAGGACCGCCTCAATTTTTTCACCATACCTCGTGTATGCCAACAAGAAGTATTCGGAAACCTAGTTCCATTCTTTCAGCCCCGATTCACTTACGGACGACCCCAAATAAACGCGAATGCAATTTCATAAATTCATAGGATAAATTATGAAAAGATATCCATAAAACGGTCTGCCTCAATTTTTGCACCATACCTCGTGTATATACTATCTACGAGAATTATTCGGATACATAGTTCCATTCGTTTCGGCCCCGTTTCACTTTCGGATGACCCCAAATAAACATTAATGCAATTTCATAAATCCATAGGGATAAATTATGAAAAGATATCCATAAATCGGTATGCCCTCAATTTTTGCTCCATACCTCGTGTACTACTGCCTACGAGAATTATTCGGAAACCTAGTTCCATTCGTTTCAGCCCCGATTCACTTACGGACATCCCCAAATAAACGCGAACGCATTTTCATAAATCCATAGGATAAATTATAAAAATTTATCCATAAATCGGGCCGCCTCAATTTTTGCTCCATACCTCGTGTACTACAGCCTACGAGAATTATTCGGAAACCCAGTTCCATTCATTTCAGCCCCGATTCAGTTACGGACGTCCCCAACTAAACGCGAACGCAATTTCATAAATCCATAAGGATAATTATGAAAAGATATCCATAAATCGGGCCGCCTCAATTTTTGCTCCATACCTCGTGTACTACAGCCTACGAGAATTATTCGGAAACCCAGTTCCATTCGTTTCAGCCCCGATTCACTTACGGACGTCCCCAAATAAATGCGAACGCAATTTCATAAATCCATAGGGATAAATTATGAAAAGATATCAATAAAATGGGCCGCCTCAATTTTTGCTCCATACCTCGTGTACTACTACCTACGAGAATTATTCGGTAACCCAGTTCCATTCGTTTCAGCCCCGATTCACTTATGGACGACCCCAAATAAATGCGAATGCAATTTTATAAATCCATAGGGATAAATTATTAGAAGATATCCATAAAACGGGTTGCCTCAATTTTTGCTCAATACCTCGTGTACTACGCCTAGAGAATTATTCGAAAATCCAGTTCCATTCGTTTCAGCCCCGATTCACTTACGGACGACCCCAAATAAACGCGAATGCAATTTCATAAATCCATAGGGATAAATTATTAGAAGATATCCACAAAACGAGTTGCCTCAATTTTTGCTCAATACCTCGTGTCTACGCCTAGAGAATTATTCGGAAACCCAATTCCATTCGTTTCAGCCCCGATTCACTTACGGACAACCCCAAATAAACGCGAATGCAATTTCATAAATCCATAGGGATAAATTATGAAAATATATCCATAAAATCGGCACGCCTCAATTTTTGCTCCATAACTCGTGTACTACTACTGCCTACGAGAATTATTCGGAAACCTAGTTCCATTCGTTTCAGCCCCGATTCACTTACGGACGTCCCCAAATAAACGCGAACACAATTTCATAAATCCATAAGGATAAATTATGAAAAGATATCCATAAAACGGGCCACCTCAATTTTGCTCCATACCTCGTGTACTACTGCCCACGAGAATTATTCGGAAACCTAGTTTCATTCATTTCAGCCCCGATTCACTTACGAACGACCCCAAATAAACGCGAATGCAACTTCATAAATCCATAGGGATAAATTATGAAAAGATATGCATAAACGGGCCGCCTCAATTTTTGCTCCATATCTCGTGTACTACTACTGCCTACGAGAGTTATTCAGAAACCCAGTTCCATTCGTTTCAGCCCGATTTCAATTACGGACGACCCCAAATAAACGCTAATGTAATTTCATAAATACATAGGGATAAATTATGAAAATATATCCATAAAATGGGCCGCCTCAATTTTTGCTCCATACCTCGTGTACTACTGCCTACGAGAATTATTCGGAAACCTAGTCCCATTCCTTTCAGCCCCGATTCACTTACGGACGTCCCCAAATAAACGCGAATGCAATTTCAAAAATCCGTAGGGATAAATTATGAAAAGATATCCATAAAACGGGCCTCCTCAATTTTTTCACCATACCTCATGTACTACTGCCTACAAGAATTATTCGGAAACCTAGTTCCATTCGTTTCAACCCCGATTCACTTACGGACGACACCAAATAAACGCAAATACAATTTCATAAATCCATAGGATAAATTATGAAAAGATATACATAAAATGGGCCGCCTCCATTTTTGCACCATACCTCGTGTATTACTGCCTACGAGAATTATTCAGATACATAGTTCCATTCGTTTCAGCCCCGATTCACTTTCGGACGACCCCAAATAAACGCAAATACAATTTCAAAAATCCATAGGGATAAATTATGAAAAGATATCAATAAAATGGGCCGCCTCAATTTTTGCTGCACACCTTGTGTACTACTGCCTAGGAGAATTATTCGAAAACTTAGTGGCATTCGTTTCAACCCTGATTTACTTACGGACGACCCAAAATAAACGCGAATGCAATTTTATAAATCCATAGGGATAAATTATTAAAAGATATCCATAAAATGGGTTGCTTCAATTTTTGCTCAATACCTCGTGTACTACGCCTAGAGAATTATTCGGAAATCCAGTTCCATTCGTTTCAGTCCCGATTCAGTTACGGACGACCCCAAATAAACGCGAATATAATTTCATAAATCCATAGGGATAAATTTTTTAGAAGATATCCATAAAAATTGGCTGCCTCAATTTTTGCTCCATACCTCGTGTACTACTACTCCCTACGAGAATTATTCGGAAACCCAGTTCCATTCGTTTCAGCCCCGATTCATTTACGGACGACGCCAAATAAAAGCGAATGTAATTTCATAAATCCATAGGGATAAATTATGAAAAGATATCCATAAAACGGGCCGCCTCAATTTTTTCTCCATACCTCGTGTACTACTGCCCACGAGAAATTATTCGGAAACCCAGTTTCATTCGTTTCAGCCCCGATTCACTTACGGACGACCCCAAATAAACGTGAATGCAATTTAATAAATCCATAGGGATAAATTATGAAAAGATATCCACAAAACGAGCCACCTCAATTTTTGCTCCATACCTCGTGTACTACTACTGCCTACGAGAATTATTCGGAAACCTAGTTCCATTCGTTTCAGCCCCGATTCACTTACGGACGTCCCCAAATAAACGCGAATGCAATTTCATTAATTCATAGGGATAAATTATGAAAAATATCTATAAAATGGGCCACCTCAATTTTTTCACCATACCTCGTATATTACTGCCTACGAGAATTATTCGGAAACCTAGTTCCATTCGTTTCAGCCCCGATTCACTTACGGACGATCCCAATAAACACGAATGCAATTCATAAATCCATAGGATAAATTATGAAAAGATATCCATAAAATGGGCTGCCTCAATTTTTGTACCATACCTTGTGTACTACTCCCTACGAGAATTATTCGGAAACCCTAGTTCCATTCGTTTCAGCCCTGATTCACATACTGAACGTCCCCAAATAAACGCGAATGTAATTTCATAATCCATAGGGATAATTATGAAAATATATCCATAAATCGGGACACCTCAATTTTTGCTCCATACCTCGTGTACTACAACCTACAAGAATTATTGGGAAACCCAGTTCCATTAGTTTCACCCCGATTCACTTACGGACGTCCCCAATAAATGCGAAAGCAATTGCATAAATCCATAGGGATAAATTATGAAAAGATATCAATAAACGGGATGCCTCAATTTTTGCTCCATACCTCGTGTTCTACTGCCTACGAGAATTATTCGGAAACCCAGTTTCATTCGTTTCAGCCCCGATTCACTTACGGACGATCCCAAATAAACGCGAATGAAATTTCATAAATCCATAGGGATAATTATTAGAAGATATCCATAAACTGGCCGCCTCAATTTTTGCTCCATACCTCGTGCACTACTACTGCCTACGAGAATTATTCGGAAACCCAGTTCCATTCGTTTTAGCCCTGATTCATTAGGATGACCCCAAATAAATGTAAATGTAATTTCATAAATCCATAGGGATAAAATTATGAAAAGATATCCATAAAACGGGCTGCCTCAATTTTTGCTCCATACCTCGTGTACTACTGCCTACGAGAATTATTCGGAAACCCACTTCCATTCGTTTCAGCCCCGATTCACTTACGGACGACCCAAAATAAACGCGAATGCAATTTCATAAATCCATAGGGATAAATTATTAGAAGATATCCACAAAACGAGTTGCCTCAATTTTGCTGAATACCTCGTGTCTACGCCTAGAGAATTATTCGGAAACCGAATTCCATTCATTTCAGCCCCGATTCACTTACGGACAACCCCAAATAACGCGAATGCAATTTCATAAATCCATTGGGATAAATTATTAGAAGATATCTATAAAACTGGCCGCCTCAATTTTTGCTCCATATCTCGTGTACTACTACTCCCTACGAGAATTATTCGGAAACCCAGTTCCATTCGTTTCAGCCCCGATTCATTTACGGACGACCCCAAATAAACGCTAATGTAATTTCATAAATACATAGGGATAAATTATGAAAAATATATCCATAAAATGGGCCGCCTCAATTTTTGCTACATACCTCGTGTACAACTGCCTACGAGAATTATTCGGAAACCTAGTTTCATTCATTTCAGCCCCGATTCACTTACGGATGACCCCAAATAAACGCGAATGCAATTTCATAAATCCATAGGGATAAATTATGAAAAGATATCCATAAAACGGGCCGCCTCAATTTTTGCTCCATACCTCATGTACTATTGCCTACGAGAATTATTCGGAAACCTAGTCCCATTCGTTTCAGCCCCGATTCACTTACGGACGTCCCCAAATAATGCGAATGGATTTCATAAATCCATAGGGATAAATTATGAAAAGATATCCATAAATGGGCCTCCTCAATTTTTTCACCATACCTCATGTACTACTGCCTACAAGAATTATTCGGAAACCTAGTTCCATTCGTTTTCAACCCCGATTCACTTACGACGACACCCAAATAAACGCGAATGCAATTTCATAAATCCATACGATTAATTATGAAAAGATATCCATAAAATGGGCCGCCTCCAGTTTTGCACCATACCTCGTGTATTACTGCCTACGAGAATTATTCGGATACATAGTTCCATTCGTTTCAGCCCCGATTCACTTTCGGACGACCCCAAATAACGCAAATGCAATTCCATAAATCCATAGGGATAAATTATGAAAAGATATCAATAAAACGGGCCGCCTCAATTTTTGCCTGCACACCTTGTGTACTACTGCCTACGAGAATTATTCGGAAACTTATTTCCATTCGTTTCAACCCTGATTTACTTACGGACGACCCCAAATAACGCGAATGCAATTTTATAAATCCATAGGGATAAATTATTAGAAGATATCCATAAAATGGGTTGCTTCAATTTTTGCTCAATACCTCGTGTACTACGCCTAGAGAATTATTCGAAATCCAGTTCCATTCATTTCAGCCCCGATTCACTTACGGACGACCCCAAATAAACGCGAATATAATTTCAATAAATCCATAGGGATAAATTTTAGAAGATATCGATAAAATAGGCTACCTCAATTTTTGCTCCATACCTCGTGTACTACTACTGCCTACGAGAATTATTCGAAAACCTAGTTCCATTCGTTTCAGCCCCGATTCACTTACGGACGTCCCCAAATAAACGCGAATGCAATTTCAATAATTTATAGGGATAAATTATGAAGAAATATCCATAAAATGGGCCGCCTCAAATTTTTCACCATACCTCGTATACTACTGCCTACGAGAATTATTCGGAAACCTAGTTCCATTCGTTTCAGCCCCGATTCACTTACGGACGACCACAAATAAACGCGAATGCAATTTCATAAATCCATAGGATAAATTATGAAAAGATATCCATAAAACGGGCTGCCTCAATTTTTGTACCATACCTTGTGTACTACTCCCTACGAGAATTATTCAGAAAACCTAGTTCCATTCGTTTCAGCCCTGATTCACATACGGACGTCCCCAAATAAACGCGAATGCAATTCATAAATCCATAGGGATAAATTATGAAAATATATCGATAAATTGGGACACCTTAATTTTTGCTCCATACCTCGTGTACTACAGCCTACGAGAATTATTCGGAAACCCCAGTTCCATTCGTTTCGGCCCCGATTCACTTACGGACGTCCCCAATAAACGCGAAAGCAATTTCATAAATCCATAGGGATAATTATGAAAAGATATCAATAAAATGGGATGCCTCAATTTTTGCTCCATACCTCGTGTTCTACTGCCTACGAGAATTATTCGGAAACCTAGTTCCATTCGTTCAAGCCCCGATTCACTTACGGACGTCCCCAAATAAACCGAACAGCATTTCATAAATCCATAGGGATAATTATAAAAATTATCCATAAATCGGGCCGCCTCAATTTTTGCTCCATACCTCGTGTACTACAGCCTACGAGAATTATTCGGAAATCCAGTTCCATTCATTTCAGCCCCGATTCAGTTACGGACGTCCCCAACTAAACGCGAACGCAATTTCATAAATCCATAAGGATAAATTATGAAAAGATATCCATAAATCGGCCGCCTCAATTTTGCTCCATACCTCGTGTACTACAGCCTACGAGAATTATTCGGAAACTCCAGTTCCATTCGTTTCAGCCCCGATTCACTTACGGACGTCCCCAAATAAATGCGAACGCAATTTCATAAATCATAGGGATAAATTATGAAAAGATATCAATAAAATGGGCCGCCTCAATTTTTGCTCCATACCATCGTGTACTACTACCTACGAGAATTATTCGGTAACCCAGATCCATTCATTTCAGCCCGATTCACTTATGGACGACCCCAAATAAATGCGAATGCAATTTTATAAATCCATAGGGATAAATTATTAGAAGATATCCATAAAACGGGTTGCCTCAATTCTTTCTCAATACCTACGTGTACTACGCCTAGAGAATTATTCGAAAATCCAGTTCCATTCGTTTCAGCCCCGATTCACTTACGGACGACCCCAAATAAACGAGAATGCAATATCATAAATACATAGGGATAAATTATTAGAAGATATCCATAAAACTGGCCGCCTTAATTTTTGCTCCATACCTCGTGCACTACTACTCTGCCTACGAGAATTATTCGGAAACCCAGTTCCATTCGTTTTAGCCCTGATTCATTTACGGACGACCCCAAATAAATGTAATGTAAATTTCATAATCCATAGGGATAAATTATGAAAAGATATCCCTAAACAGGTCGCCTCAATTTTTGCTCCATACCCGTGTACTACTGCCTACGAGAATTATTCGGAAACCCACTCCATTCGTTTCAGCCCCGATTCACTTACGGACGACCCCAAAATAAACGCGAATGCAATTCATAAATCCATAGGGATAAATTATTAGAAGATATCCACAAAACGAGTTGCCTCAATTTTGCTCAATACCTCGTTGTCTACGCCTAGAGAATTATTCGGAAACCCAATTAATTCGTTTCAGCCCCGATTCACTTACGGACAACCCCAAATAAACGCGAATGCAATTTCATAAATCCATAGGGATAAATTATGAAAATATATCCATAAAATCGGCACGCCTCAATTTTTGCTCCATAACTCGTGTACTACTACTGCCTACGAGAATTATTCGGAAACCTAGTTCCATTCGTTTCAGCCCCGATTCACTTACGGACGTCCCAAATAAACGCGAACACAATTTCATAAATCCATAAGGATAAATTATGAAAAGATATCCATAAAACGGGCCACCTCAATTTTTGCTCCATACCTCGTGTACTACTGCCCACGAGAATTATTCGGAAACCTAGTTTCATTCGTTTCAGCCCCGATTCACTTACGAACGACCCCAAATAAACGCGAATGCAACTTCATAAATCCATAGGGATAAATTATGAAAAGATATGCATAAAACGGGCCACCTCAATTTTTGCTCCATATCTCGTGTACTACTACTGCCTACGAGAGTTATTCAGAAACCCAGTTCCATTCGTTTCAGCCCCGATTTCAATTACGGACGACCCCAAATAAACGCTAATGTAATTTCATAAATACATAGGGATAAATTATGAAAATATATCCATAAAACGGGCCGCCTCAATTTTTGCTCCATACCTCGTGTACTACTGCCTACGAGAATTATTCGGAAACCTAGTCCCATTCCTTTCAGCCCCGATTCACTTACGGACGTCCCCAAATAAACGCGAATGCAATTTCAAAAATCCATAGGGATAAATTATGAAAAGATATCCATAAAACGGGCCTCCTCAATTTTTTCACCATACCTCATGTACTACTGCCTACAAGAATTATTCGGAAACCTAGTTCCATTCGTTTCAACCCGATTCACTTACGGACGACACCAAATAAACGCAAATGCAATTTCATAAATCCATAGGATAAATTATGAAAAGATATACATAAAATGGGCCTCCATTTTTGCACCATACCTCGTGTATTACTGCCTACGAGAATTATTCAGATACATAGTTCCATTCGTTTCAGCCCCGATTCACTTTCGGACGACCCCAAATAAACGCAAATGCAATTTCAAAAATCCATAGGGATAAATTATGAAAAGATATCAATAAAATGGGCCGCCTCAATTTTTGCTGCACACCTTGTGTACTACTGCCTAGGAGAATTATTCGAAAACTTAGTTGCATTCGTTTCAACCCTGATTTACTTACGGACGACCCAAAATAAACGCGAATGCAATTTTATAAATCCATAGGGATAAATTATTAAAAGATATCCATAAAATGGGTTGCTTCAATTTTTGCTCAATACCTCGTGTACTACGCCTAGAGAATTATTCGGAAATCCAGTTCCATTGTTTCAGCCCCGATTCACTTACGGACGACCCCAAATAAACGCGAATATAATTTCATAAATCCATAGGGATAAATTTTTAGAAGATATCCATAAAATTGGCTGCCTCAATTTTTGCTCCATACCTCGTGTACTACTACTCCCTACGAGAATTATTCGGAAACCCAGTTCCATTCGTTTCAGCCCCGATTCATTTACGGACGACGCCAAATAAAAGCGAATGTAATTTCATAAATCCATAGGGATAAATTATGAAAAGATATCCATAAAACGGGCCGCCTCAATTTTTTCTCCATACCTCGTGTACTACTGCCCACGAGAATTATTCGGAAACCCAGTTTCATTCGTTTCAGCCCCGATTCACTTACGGACGACCCCAAATAAAAATGCAATAATAATCCATAGGGATAAATTATGAAAAGATATCCACAAAACGAGCCACCTCAATTTTTGCTCCATACCTCGTGTACTACTACTGCCTACGAGAATTATTCGGAAACCTAGTTCCATTCGTTTCAGCCCCGATTCACTTACGGACGTCCCCAAATAAACGCGAATGCAATTTCATTAATTCATAGGGATAAATTATGAAAAATATCTATAAAATGGGCCACCTCAATTTTTTCACCATACCTCGTATATTACTGCCTACGAGAATTATTCGGAAACCTAGTTCCATTCGTTTCAGCCCCGATTCACTTACGGACGATCCCAAAAAACGCGAATGCAATTTCATAAATCCATAGGATAAATTATGAAAAGATATCCATAAAATGGGCTGCCTCAATTTTTGTACCATACCTTGTGTACTACCCTACGAGAATTATTCGGAAACCTAGTTCCATTCGTTTCAGCCCTGATTCACTATACATAATCCCCAAAAAACGAATGTAATTTCATAAATCCATAGGGAATAAATTATGAAAATATATCCATAAATCGGGACACCTCAATTTTTGCTCCATACCTCGTGTACAGCCTACGAGAATTATTGGGAAACCCAGTTCCATTAGTTTCAGCCCGATTTACTTACGGACGTCCCCAAATAAATGCGAAAGCAATTGCATAAATCCATAGGGATAAATTATGAAAAGATATCAATAAAACGGGATGCCTCAATTTTTGCTCCATACCTCGTGTTCTACTGCCTACGAGAATTATTCGGAAGCCCAGTTTCATTCGTTTCAGCCCCGATTCACTTACGGACGATCCCAAATAAACGCGAATGAAATTTCATAAATCCATAGGGAAAATTATTAGAAGATATCCATAAAACTGGCCGCCTCAATTTTTGCTCCATACCTCGTGCACTACTACTGCCTACGAGAATTATTCGGAAACCCAGTTCCATTCGTTTTAGCCCTGATTCATTTACGGATGACCCCAAATAAATGTAAATGTAATTTCATAAATCCATAGGGATAAATTACGAAAAGATATCCATAAACGGGCCGCCTCAATTTTTTCTCCATACCTCGTGTACTACTGCCTACGAGAATTATTCGGAAACCCACTTCCATTCGTTTCAGCCCCGATTCACTTACGGACCCCAAATAAATGCGAATGCAATTTCATAAATCCATAGGGATAAATTATTAGAAGATATCCACAAAACGAGTTGCCTCAATTTTTGCTGAATACCTCGTGTCTACGCCTAGAGAATTATTCGGAAACCGAATTCCATTCATTTCAGCCCCGATTCACTGACGGACAACCCCAAATAAACGCGAATGCAATTTCATAAATCCATTGGGATAAATTATTAGAAGATATCTAAAAACTGGCCGCCTCAATTTTTGCTCCATATCTCGTGTACTACTACTCCCTACGAGAATTATTCGGAAACCCAGTTCCATTCGTTTCAGCCCCGATTCATTTACGGACGACCCCAAATAAACACTAATGTAATTTCATAAATACATAGGGATAAATTATGAAAATATATCCATAAAATGGGCCGCCTCAATTTTTGCTACATACCTCTTGTACAACTGCCTACGAGAATTATTCGGAAACCTAGTTTCATTCGTTTCAGCCCCGATTCACTTACGGACGACCCCAAATAAACGCAAATGCAATTTCAAAATCCATAGGGATACATTATGAAAAGATATCCATAAAACGGGCCGCCTCAATTTTGCTCCATACCTCGTGTACTATTGCCTACGAGAATATTCGGAAACCTAGTCCCATTCGTTTCAGCCCCGATTCACTTACGGACGTCCCCAAATAAATGCGAATGGAATTTCATAAATCCATAGGGATAAATATTATGAAAAGATATCCATAAAATGGGCCTCCTCAATTTTTTCACCATACCTCATGTACTACTGCCTACAAGAATTATTCGGAAACCTAGTTCCATTCGTTTCAACCCCGATTCACTTACGGACGACCCCAAATAAACGCGAATGCAATTTCATAAATCCATACGATAAATTATGAAAGATATCCATAAAATGGGCCGCCTCCAGTTTTGCACCATACCTCGTGTATTACTGCCTACGAGAATTATTCGGATACATAGTTCCATTCGTTTTCAACCCGATTCACTTACGGACGACCCCAAAAACGCAAATGCAATTTCATAAATCCATAGGGATAAATTATGAAAAGATATCCATAAAACGGGCCGCCTCAATTTTTGCCATACCTCGTGTACTATTGCCTACGAGAATTATTCGGAAACTAGTCCCATTCGTTTCAGCCCCGATTCACTTTCGGACGACCCCAAATAAACGCAAATGCAATTCCAT
The DNA here is from genome assembly GCF_009905375.1 of Apium graveolens. Classification (NCBI taxonomy): domain Eukaryota; kingdom Viridiplantae; phylum Streptophyta; class Magnoliopsida; order Apiales; family Apiaceae; genus Apium; species Apium graveolens. Next base: position 20,564 of record NW_027421728.1, read on the forward strand.
AAATCCATAGGGATAAATTATGAAAAGATATCAATAAAACGGGCCGCCTCAATTTTTGCTGCACACCTTGTGTACTACTGCCTACAAAAATTATTCGGAAACTTATTCCATTCGTTTCAACCCTGATTTACTTACGGACGACCCCAAATAAACGCGAATGCAATTTTATAAATCCATATGGATAAATTATTAGAAGAATCCATAAAATGGGTTGCTTCAATTTTTGCTCAATACCTCGTGTACTAGCCTAGAGAATTATTCGGAAATCCAGTTCCATCGTTTCACGCCCCGATTCACTTACGGACGACCCCAAATAAACGCGAATATAATTTCATAAATCGATAGGGATAAATTTTTAGAAGATATCGATAAAACAGGGCTGCCTCAATTTTTTGTCCATACTCGTGTACTACTAATGCCTACGAGAATTATTCGGAAACCTCGTTCCATTCGTTTCAGCCCCCGATTCACTTCCGGACGTCCCCAATAACGCGAATGCAATTTCAATAATTTATAGGGATAAATTATGAAGAAATATCCATAAAATGGGCCGCCTCAAATTTTCACCATATCTCGTATAGTAACTGCCTACGAGAATTATTCGGAAACCTTAGTTCCATTCGTTTCAGCCCCGATTCACTTACGGCCGACCACAAATAAACGCGAATGCAATTTCATAAATCCATAGGAATAAAATTATGAAAAGATATCCATAAAACGGGCTTGCCTCAATTTTTGTACATACCTTGTGTACTACTCCCTACGAGAATTATTCGGAAACCTAGTTCCATTCGTTTCAAACCTGATTCACATACGGACGTCCCCAATAACCGCGAAGCAATTCATAAATCCATAGGGATAAATTATGAAAATATCGATAAATTGGGGACACCTATTTTGCTCCATACCTCGTGTACTACAGCCTACGAGAATTTCGGAAACCAACGTGAGAGTTCCCATGCGTTTCAGCCCCGATTCACTTACGGGACTGTCCCCCAAATAAGAACGCGAAAGCAATTTCATAAATCGATAGGGATAAATTATGAAAAGTATCAATAAAATGGGATGCCTCAATTTTTGCTCCATACCTCGTGTTCTACTGCCTACGAGAATTATTCGGAAACCCAGTTTCATTCGTTTCAGCCCCGATTCACTTACGGAGAATGCCAAATAAACGCGAATGAAATTTCATAATCCATAGGTATAAATTATTAGAAGATATCCATAAAACAGGTTGCCTCAATTTTTGCTCAATACCTCGTGTCTACGCCTAGAGAATTATTCGGATACCGAATTTCATTCGTTTCAGCACCGATTCACTTACGGACGATCCCAAATAAACGCGAACGCTTCATAAATCTATAGGTATAAATTATTAGAAGTATCCATAAAACTGGCCGCCTCAATTTTGCTCCATACCTCATGTACTACTACTGCCTACGAGAATTATTCGGAAACCCAGTTCCATTCGTTCAGCCCCGATTCATTTACGGACGACCCAAATAAACGCGAATGTAATTTCATAAATCCATAGGGATAAATTATGAAAAGATATCCATAAAACGGGCCACCTCAATTTTTGCTCCATAGCTCGTGTACTACATGCGAATTATTCGGAACCTAGTTTCATTCGTTTCAGCCTCGATTCACTTACGGATGACCCGAAATAAACGCGAATGCAATTTCATAAATCCATAGGGATAAATTATGAAAAGTATCCATAAAACGGGCCGCCTCAGTTTTTGCTCCATATCTCGTGTACTACTGCCTACGAGAATTATTCGGAAACCTAGTTTCATTCGTTTCAGCCCGATTCACTTACGGACGTCCCCAAATAAACGCGAATACAATTCATAAATCCATGGGGATAAATTATGAAAAGATATCCATAAAACGGACCGCCTCAATTTTTTCACCATACCTCGTGTACCTAGGAGAATTATTCGAAAAACTAGTTTCAATCATTTCAGCCCCGATTCACTTACGGACGACCCCAAATAAACGCGAATGCAATTTCATAAATCCATAGGATAAATTATGAAAAGATATCCATAAAACGGGCTGCCTCAATTTTTGCACCATACCTCGTGTATATACTGTCTACGAGAATTATTCAGATACAGAGTTCCATTCGTTTCGGCCCCATTTCACTTTCGGACGACCCCAAATAAACATTAATGTAATTTCAAATCTATAGGGATATATTATGAAAAGATATCCATAAAACGGGTTGCCTCAATTTTGCTCCATATCTCGTGTACTGCTACTGCCTACGAGAATTATTCAGAAACCCAGTCCATTCGTTTTAGCCCCGATTCATTTACGGATGACCCCAAATAAACGCTAATGTAATTTCATAAATACATAGGGATAAATTATGAAAATATATCCATAAAACGGGTCGCCTCAATTTTTGCTACATACCTCGTGTACTACTGCCTACGAGAATTATTCGGAAACCTAGTTCCATTCGTTTCAGCCCCGATTCACTACGGACGACCACAAATAAACGCGAATGCAATTTCATAAATCCATAGGATAAATTATGAAAAGATATCCAAAAACGGGCTGCCTCAATTTTTGTACCATACCTTGTGTACTACTCCCTACGAGAATTATTCGGAAACCTAGTTCCATTCGTTTCAAACCTGATTCACATACGGACGTCCCCAAATAAACGGAATGCAATTCATAAATCCATAGGGATAAATTATGAAAATATATCGATAAATTGGGACACCTAATTTTTGCTCCATACCTCGTGTACTACAGCCTACGAGAATTATTCGGAAACCCAGTTCCATTCGTTTCAGCCCCGATTCACTTACGGACGTCCCCAAATAAACGCGAAAGCAATTTCATAAATCGATAGGGATAAATTATGAAAAGATATCAATAAAATGGGATGCCTCAATTTTTGCTCCATACCTCGTGTTCTACTGCCTACGAGAATTATTCGGAAACCCAGTTTCATTCGTTTCAGCCCCGATTCACTTACGGAGAATGCCAAATAAACGCGAATGAAATTTCATAAATCCATAGGTATAAATTATTAGAAGATATCCATAAAACAGGTTGCCTCAATTTTTGCTCAATACCTCGTGTCTACGCCTAGAGAATTATTCGGATACCGAATTTCATTCGTTTCAGCACCGATTCACTTACGGACGATCCCAAATAAAACGCGAACGCAATTTCATAAATCTATAGGTATAAATTATTAGAAGATATCCATAAAACTGGCCGCCTCAATTTTTGCTCCATACCTCATGTACTACTGCCTACGAGAATTATTCGGAAACCCAGTTCCATTCGTTTCAGCCCCGATTCATTTACGGACGACCCCAAATAAACGCGAATGTAATTTCATAAATCCATAGGGATAAATTATGAAAAGATATCCATAAAACGGGCCACCTCAATTTTTGCTCCATAGCTCGTGTACTACATGCGAGAATTATTCGGAAACCTAGTTTCATTCGTTTCAGCCTCGATTCACTTACGGATGACCGAAATAAACGCGAATGCAATTTCATAAATCCATAGGGATAAATTATGAAAAGATATCCATAAAACGGGCCGCCTCAGTTTTGCTCCATATCTCGTGTACTACTGCCTACGAGAATTATTCGGAAACCTAGTTTCATTCGTTTCAGCCCGATTCACTTACGGACGTCCCCAAATAAACGCGAATACAATTCATAAATCCATGGGATAAATTATGAAAAGATATCCATAAAACGGACCGCCTCAATTTTTTCACCATACCTCGTGTACGCCTAGGAGAATTATTCGAAAACCTAGTTTCATCATTTCAGCCCGATTCACTTACGGACGACCCAAATAAACGCGAATGCAATTTCATAAATCCATAGGATAAATTATGAAAAGATATCCATAAACGGGCTGCCTCAATTTTTGCACCATACCTCGTGTATATACTGTCTACGAGAATTATTCAGATACAGAGTTCCATTCGTTTCGGCCCCATTCACTTTCGGACGACCCCAAATAAACATTAATGTAATTCATAAATCTATAGGGATATATTATGAAAAGATATCCATAAAACGGGGCCTCAATTTTTGCTCCATATCGTGTACTGCTACTGCCTACGAGAATTATTCAGAAACCCAGTTCCATTCGTTTTAGCCCGATTCATTTACGGATGACCCCAAATAAACGCTAATGTAATTTCATAAATACATAGGGAAATTATGAAAATATATCCATAAAACGGGTCGCCTCATTTTTGCTACATACCTCGTGTACTACTGCCTACGAGAATTATTCGGAAACCTAGTTTCATTCGTTTCAGCCCCGATTCACTTACGGACGTCCCCAAATAAACGCGAATGAAATTTCATAAATCCATAGGGATAAATTAGAAATATATCCATAAATCAGCACGCCTCAATTTTTGCTCCATACCTCGTGTACTACTGCCTACGAGAATTATTCGGAAACCTAGTCCCATTCCTTTCAGCCCCGATTCACTTACGGACGTCCCCAAATAAACGCGAATGCAATTTCAAAAATCCATAGGGATAAATTATGAAAAGATATCCATAAAACGGGCCTCCTCAATTTTTTCACCATACCTCATGTACTACTGCCTACAAGAATTATTCGGAAACCTAGTTCCATTCGTTTCAACCCCGATTCACTTACGGACGACACCAAATAAACGCAAATGCAATTTCATAAATCCATAGGATAAATTATGAAAAGATATACATAAAATGGGCCGCCTCCATTTTTGCACCATACCTCGTGTATTACTGCCTACGAGAATTATTCAGATACATAGTTCCATTCGTTTCAGCCCCGATTCACTTTCGGACGACCCCAAATAAACGCAAATGCAATTTCAAAAATCCATAGGGAAATTATGAAAAGATATCAATAAAATGGGCCGCCTCAATTTTTGCTGCACACCTTGTGTACTACTGCCTAGGAGAATTATTCGAAACTTAGTTGCATTCGTTTCAACCCTGATTTACTTACGGACGACCCAAAATAAACGCGAATGCAATTTTATAAATCCATAGGGATAAATTATTAAAAGATATCCATAAAATGGGTTGCTTCAATTTTTGCTCAATACCTCGTGTACTACGCCTAGAGAATTATTCGGAAATCCAGTTCCATTTGTTTCAGCCCCGATTCACTTACGGACGACCCCAAATAAACGCGAATATAATTTCATAAATCCATAGGGATAAATTTTTAGAAGATATCCATAAAATTGGCAGCCTCAATTTTTGCTCCATACCTCGTGTACTACTACTCCCTACGAGAATTATTCGGAAACCCAGTTCCATTCGTTTCAGCCCCGATTCATTTACGGACGACGCCAAATAAAAGCGAATGTAATTTCATAAATCCATAGGGATAAATTATGAAAAGATATCCATAAAACGGGCCGCCTCAATTTTTTCTCCATACCTCGTGTACTACTGCCCACGAGAATTATTCGGAAACCCAGTTTCATTCGTTTCAGCCCCGATTCACTTACGGACGACCCCAAAAAACGTGAATGCAATTTAATAAATCCATAGGGATAAATTATGAAAAGATATCCACAAAACGAGCCACCTCAATTTTTGCTCCATACCTCGTGTACTACTACTGCCTACGAGAATTATTCGGAAACCTAGTTCCATTCGTTTCAGCCCCGATTCACTTACGGACGTCCCCAAATAAACGCGAATGCAATTTCATTAATTCATAGGGATAAATTATGAAAAATATCTATAAAATGGGCCACCTCAATTTTTTCACCATACCTCGTATATTACTGCCTACGAGAATTATTCGGAAACCTAGTTCCATTCGTTTCAGCCCCGATTCACTTACGGACGATCCCAAATAAACGCGAATGCAATTTCATAAATCCATAGGATAAATTATGAAAAGATATCCATAAAATGGGCTGCCTCAATTTTTGTACCATACCTTGTGTACTCCCTACGAGAATTATTCGGAAACCTAGTTCCATTCGTTTCAGCCCTGATTCACATATGAACGTCCCCAAATAAACGCGAATGTAATTTCATAAATCCATAGGGATAAATTATGAAAATATATCCATAAATCGGGACACCTCAATTTTTGCTCCATACCTCGTGTACTACACCTACGAGAATTATTGGGAAACCCAGTTCCATTAGTTTCAGCCCCGATTCACTTACGGACGTCCCCAAATAAATGCGAAAGCAATTGCATAAATCCATAGGGATAAATTATGAAAAGATATCAATAAAACGGGATGCCTCAATTTTTGCTCCATACCTCGTGTTCTACTGCCTACGAGAATTATTCGGAAACCCAGTTTCATTCGTTTCAGCCCCGATTCACTTACGGACGATCCCAAATAAACGCGAATGAAATTTCATAAATCCATAGGGATAAATTATTAGAAGATATCCATAAAACTGGCCGCCTCAATTTTGCTCCATACCTCGTGCACTACTACTGCCTACGAGAATTATTCGGAAACCCAGTTCCATTCGTTTTAGCCCTGATTCATTTACGGATGACCCCAAATAAATGTAAATGTAATTTCATAAATCCATAGGGATAAATTACGAAAAGATATCCATAAAACGGGCGCCTCAATTTTTGCTCCATACCTCGTGTACTACTGCCTACGAGAATTATTCGGAAACCCACTTCCATTCGTTTCAGCCCCGATTCACTTACGGACCCCAAATAAACGCGAATGCAATTTCATAAATCCATAGGGATAAATTATTAGAAGATATCCACAAAACGAGTTGCCTCAATTTTTGCTGAATACCTCGTGTCTACGCCTAGAGAATTATTCGGAAACCGAATTCCATTCATTTCAGCCCCGATTCACTTACGGACAACCCCAAATAAACGCGAATGCAATTTCATAAATCCATTGGGATAAATTATTAGAAGATATCTATAAAACTGGCCGCCTCAATTTTTGCTCCATATCTCGTGTACTACTACTCCCTACGAGAATTATTCGGAAACCCAGTTCCATTCGTTTCAGCCCCGATTCATTTACGGACGACCCCAAATAAACGCTAATGTAATTTCATAAATACATAGGGATAAATTATGAAAATATATCCATAAAATGGGCCGCCTCAATTTTTGCTACATACCTCTTGTACAACTGCCTACGAGAATTATTCGGAAACCTAGTTTCATTCGTTTCAGCCCCGATTCACTTACGGATGACCCCAAATAAACGCGAATGCAATTTCATAAATCCATAGGGATAATTATGAAAAGATATCCATAAAACGGGCCGCCTCAATTTTTGCTCCATACCTCGTGTACTATTGCCTACGAGAATTATTCGGAAACCTAGTCCCATTCGTTTCAGCCCCGATTCACTTACGGACGTCCCCAAATAAATGCGAATGGAATTTCATAAATCCATAGGGATAAATTATGAAAAGATATCCATAAAATGGGCCTCCTCAATTTTTTCACCATACCTCATGTACTACTGCCTACAAGAATTATTCGGAAACCTAGTTCCATTCGTTTTCAACCCCGATTCACTTACGGACGACCCCAAATAAACGCGAATGCAATTTCATAAATCCATACGATAAATTATGAAAAGATATCCATAAAATGGGCCGCCTCCAGTTTTGCACCATACCTCGTGTATTACTGCCTACGAGAATTATTCGGATACATAGTTCCATTCGTTTCACCCCGATTCACTTCGGACGACCCCAAATAAACGCAAATGCAATTCATAAATCCATAGGGATAAATTATGAAAAGATATCATAAAACGGGCCGCCTCAATTTTTGCTCCATACCTGTGTACTATTGCCTACGAGAATTATTCGGAAACTAGTCCCATTCGTTTCACCCCGATTACTTCGGACGACCCCAAATAAACGCAAATGCAATTATAAATCCATAGGGATAAATTATGAAAAGATATCATAAAAGGGCCGCTCAATTTTTGCTGCAACCTGTGTACTACTGCCTACAAAAATTATTCGGAAATATTCCATTCGTTTCACCCGATTACTTACGGACGACCCCAAATAAACGCGAATGCAATTTATAAATCCATAGGGATAAATTATTAGAAGATATCCATAAAATGGGTTGCTTCAATTTTTGCTCATACCTCGTGTACTACGCCTAGAGAATTATTCGGAAATCCAGTTCCATTCGTTTCAGCCCCGATTCACTTACGGACGACCCCAAATAAACGCGAATATATTTCATAAATCTATAGGGATAAATTTTTAGAAGATATCGATAAAACAGGCTGCCTCAATTTTGGTCCATACCCGTGTACTACTAATGCCTACGAGAATTATTCGGAAACCTAGTTCCATTCGTTTCAGCCCCGATTCACTTCCGGACGTCCCCAAATAAACGCGAATGCAATTTCAATAATTTATAGGGATAAATTATGAAGAAATATCCATAAAATGGGCCGCCTCAAATTTTTCACCATATCTCGTATAGTACTGCCTACGAGAATTATTCGGAAACCTAGTTCCATTCGTTTCAGCCCCGATTCACTTACGGACGACCACAAATAAACGCGAATGCAATTTCATAAATCCATAGGATAAATTATGAAAAGATATCCATAAAACGGGCTGCCTCAATTTTGTACCATACCTTGTGTACTACTCCTACGAGAATTATTCGGAAACCTAGTTCCATTCGTTTCAAACCTGATTCACATACGGACGTCCCCAAATAAACGCGAATGCAATTCATAAATCCATAGGGATAAATTATGAAAAATATCGATAAATTGGGACACCTTAATTTTTGCTCCATACCTCGTGTACTACAGCCTACGAGAATATTCGGAAACCCAGTTCCATTCGTTTCAGCCCCGATTCACTTACGGACGTCCCCAAATAAACGCGAAAGCAATTTCATAAATCGATAGGGATAAATTATGAAAAGATATCAATAAATGGGATGCCTCAATTTTTGCTCCATACCTCGTGTTCTACTGCCTACGAGAATTATTCGGAAACCCAGTTCATTCGTTTCAGCCCCGATTCACTTACGGAGAATGCCAAATAAACGCGAATGAAATTTCATAAATCCATAGGTATAAATTATTAGAAGATATCCAAAACAGGTTGCCTCAATTTTTGCTCAATACCTCGTGTCTACGCCTAGAGAATTATTCGGATACCGAATTTCATTCGTTTCAGCACCGATTCACTTACGGACGATCCCAAATAAACGCGAACGCAATTTCATAAATCTATAGGTATAAATTATTAGAAGATATCCATAAAACTGGCCGCCTCAATTTTTGCTCCATACCTCATGTACTACTACTGCCTACGAGAATTATTCGGAAACCCAGTTCCATTCGTTTCAGCCCCGATTCATTTACGGACGACCCCAAATAAACGCGAATGTAATTTCATAAATCCATAGGGATAAATTATGAAAAGATATCCATAAAACGGGCCACCTCAATTTTTGCTCCATAGCTCGTGTACTACATGCGAGAATTATTCGGAAACCTAGTTTCATTCGTTTCAGCCTCGATTCACTTACGGATGACCCGAAATAAACCGAATGCAATTTCATAAATCCATAGGGATAAATTATGAAAAGATATCCATAAAACGGGCCGCCTCAGTTTTTGCTCCATATCTCGTGTACTACTGCCTACGAGAATTATTCGGAAACCTAGTTTCATTCGTTTCAGCCCGATTCACTTACGGACGTCCCCAAATAAACGCGAATACAATTTCATAAATCCATGGGGATAAATTATGAAAAGATATCCATAAAACGGACCGCCTCAATTTTTTCACCATACCTCGTGTACGCCTAGGAGAATTATTCGAAAACCTAGTTTCATCATTTCAGCCCGATTCACTTACGGACGACCCCAAATAAACGCGAATGCAATTTCATAAATCCATAGGATAAATTATGAAAAGATATCCATAAAACGGGCTGCCTCAATTTTTGCACCATACCTCGTGTATATACTGTCTACGAGAATTATTCAGATACAGAGTTCCATTCGTTTCGGCCCCATTTCACTTTCGGACGACCCCAAATAAACATTAATGTAATTTCATAAATCTATAGGGATATATTATGAAAAGATATCCATAAAACGGGTTGCCTCAATTTTTGCTCCATATCTCGTGTACTGCTACTGCCTACGAGAATTATTCAGAAACCCAGTTCCATTCGTTTAGCCCGATTCATTTACGGATGACCCCAAATAAACGCTAATGTAATTTCATAAAACATAGGGATAAATTATGAAAATATATCCATAAAACGGGTCGCCTCAATTTTTGCTACATACCTCGTGTACTACTGCCTACGAGAATTATTCGGAAACCTAGTTCCATTCGTTTCAGCCCCGATTCACTTACGGACGACCACAAATAAACGCGAATGCAATTTCATAAATCCATAGGATAAATTATGAAAAGATATCCATAAAACGGGCTGCCTCAATTTTTGTACCATACCTTGTGTACTACTCCCTACGAGAATTCGGAAACCTATTCGAAACCTAGTTCCATTCGTTTCAAACCTGATTCACATAGGACGTCCCCAATAAACGCGAATGCAATTCATAAATCCATAGGGATAAATTATGAAAATATCGATAAATTGGGACACCTTAATTTTTGCTCCATACCTCGTGTACTACAGCCTACGAGAATTATTCGGAAACCCAGTTCCATTCGTTTCAGCCCCGATTCACTTACGGACGTCCCCAAATAAACGCGAAAGCAATTTCATAAATCGATAGGGATAAATTATGAAAAGATATCAAAAATGGGATGCCTCAATTTTTGCTCCATACCTCGTGTCTACTGCCTACGAGAATTATTCGGAAACCCAGTTTCATTCGTTTCAGCCCCGATTCACTTACGGAGAATGCCAAATAAACGCGAATGAAATTTCATAAATCCATAGGTATAAATTATAGAAGATATCCATAAAACAGGTTGCCTCAATTTTTGCTCAATACCTCGTGTCTACGCCTAGAGAATTATTCGGATACCGAATTTCATTCGTTTCAGCACCGATTCACTTACGGACGATCCCAAATAAACGCGAACGCAATTTCATAAATCTATAGGTATAAATTATTAGAAGATATCCATAAAACTGGCCGCCTCAATTTTTGCTCCATACCTCATGTACTACTACTGCCTACGAGAATTATTCGGAAACCCAGTTCCATTCGTTTCAGCCCCGATTCATTTACGGACGACCCAAAAAACGCGAATGTAATTTCATAAATCCATAGGGATAAATTATGAAAAGATATCCATAAAACGGGCCACCTCAATTTTTGCTCCATAGCGTGTACTACATGCGAGAATTATTCGGAAACCTAGTTTCATTCGTTTCAGCCTCGATTCACTTACGGATGACCCGAAATAAACGCGAATGCAATTTCATAAATCCATAGGGATAAATTATGAAAAGATATCCATAAAACGGGCCGCCTCAGTTTTTGCTCCTATCTCGTGTACTACTGCCTACGAGAATTATTCGGAAACCTAGTTTCATTCGTTTCAGCCCCGATTCACTTACGGACGTCCCCAAATAAACGCGAATACAATTTCATAAATCCATGGGGATAAATTATGAAAAGATATCCATAAAACGGACCGCCTCAATTTTTTCACCATACCTCGTGTACGCCTAGGGAATTATTCGAAAACCTAGTTTCAATCATTTCAGCCCCGATTCACTTACGGACGACCCCAAATAAACGCGGAATGCAATTTCATAAATCCATAGGATAAATTATGAAAAGATATCCATAAAACGGGCTGCCTCAATTTTGCACCATACCTCGTGTATATACTGTCTACGAGAATTATTCAGATACAGAGTTCCATTCGTTCGGCCCCATTTCACTTTCGGACGACCCCAAATAAACATTAATGTAATTTCATAAATCTATAGGGATATATTATGAAAAGATATCATAAAACGGGCTGCCTCAATTTTTGCTCCATATCTCGTGTACTGCTACTGCCTACGAGAATTATTCAGAAACCCAGTTCCATTCGTTTTAGCCCCGATTCATTTACGGATGACCCCAAATAAACGCTAATGTAATTTCATAAATACATAGGGATAAATTATGAAAATATATCCATAAAACGGGTCGCCTCAATTTTGTACATACCTCGTGTACTACTGCCTACGAGAATTATTCGGAAACCTAGTTTCATTCGTTTCAGCCCCGATTCACTTACGGACGTCCCCAAATAAACGCGAATGAAATTTCATAAATCCATAGGGATAAATTATGAAATATATCCATAAATCAGCACGCCTCAATTTTTGCTCCATACCTCGTGTACTACTGCTACGAGAATTATTCGGAAACCTAGTTCCATTCGTTTCAGCCCCGATTCACTTACGGACGTCCCCAAATAAACGCGAACGCAATTTCATAAATCCATAGGGATAAATTATAAAAATTTATCCATAAATCAGGCCGCCTCAATTTTTGCTCCATACCTCGTGTACTACAGCCTACGAGAATTATCGGAACCCAGTTCCATTCATTTCAGCCCCGATTCAGTTACGGACGTCCCCAAATAAACGCGAACGCAATTTCATAAATCCATAAGGATAAATTATGAAAAGATATCCATAAATCGGGCCGCCTAAATTTTTGCTCCATACCTCGTGTACTACAGCCTACGAGTATTATTCGGAAACCCAGTTCCATTCGTTTCAGCCCCGATTCACTTACGGACATCCCCAAATAAAAACGAACGCAATTTCATAAATCCATAGGGATAAATTATGAAAAGATTTCAATAAAATGGGCTGCCTCAATTTTTGTCCATACCTCGTGTACTACTACCTACGAGAATTATTCGGTAACCCAGTTCCCTTCGTTTCAGCCCCGATTCACTTATGGACGACCCCAAATAAATGCGAATGCAATTTTATAAATCCATAGGGATAAATTATTAGAAGATATCCATAAAACGGGTTGCCTCAATTTTTGCTCATACCTGGTGTACTACGCCTAGAGAATTATTCGAAAATCCAGTTCCATTCGTTTCAGCCCCGATTCACTTACGGACGACCCCAATTAAAAGAGAATAAAATATCATAAATACATAGGGAAAAATTATTAGAAGATATCCATAAAACTGGCCGCCTCAATTTTTGCTCCATACCTCGTGCACTACTACTGCCTACGAGAATTATTCGGAAACCCAGTTCCATTCGTTTTAGCCCTGATTCATTTACGAACGACCCCAATAAATGTAAATGTAATTTCATAAATCCATAGGGATAAATTATCAAAAGATATCCATAAAACGGGCCGTCTCAATTTTTGCTCCATACCTCGTGTACTACTGCCTACGAGAATTATTCGGAAACCCACTTACATTCGTTTCAGCCCGATTCACTTACGGACGACCCCAAATAAACGCGAATGCAATTTCATAAATCCATAGGGATAAATTATTAGAAGATATCCACAAAAACGAGTTGCCTCAATTTTTGCTCAATACCTCGTGTCTACGCCTAGAGAATTATTCGGAAACCCAATTCCATTCGTTTCAGCCCCGATTCACTTACGGACAACCCCAAATAAACGCGAATGCAATTTCATAAATCCATAGGGATAAATTATGAAAATATATCCATAAAATCGGCACGCCTCAATTTTGCTCCATAACTCGTGTACTACTACTGCCTATGAGAATTATTCGGAAACCTAGTTCCATTCGTTTCAGCCCCGATTCACTTACGGACGTCCCCAAATAAACGCGAACACAATTTCATAAATCCATAAGGATAAATTATGAAAAGATATCCATAAAACGGGCCACCTCAATTTTTGCTCGATACCTCGTGTACTACTGCCCACGAGAATTATTCGGAAACTTAGTTTCATTCATTTCAGCCTCGATTCACTTACGAACGACCCCAAATAAACGCAAATGCAACTTCATAAATCCATAGGGATAAATATGAAAAGATATCCATTAAACGGGCCGCCTCAATTTTTGCTCCATATCTCGTGTACTACTACTGCCTACGAGAGTATTCAGAAACCCAGTTCCATTCGTTTCAGCCCCGATTTTAATTACGGACGACCCCAAATAAACGCTAATGTAATTTCATAAATACATAGGGATAAATTATGAAAATATATCCATAAAACGGGCCGCCTCAATTTTTTCCATACCTCGTGTACTACTTACGAGAATTATTCGGAAACCTAGTCCCATTCCTTTCAGCCCCGATTCACTTACGGACTCCCCAAATAAACGCGAATGCAATTTCAAAAATCCATAGGGATAAATTATGAAAAGATATCCATAAAACGGGCCTCCTCAATTTTTTCACCATACCTCATGTACTACTGCCTACAAGAATTATTCGGAAAACCTAGTTCCATTCGTTTCAGCCCCGATTCACTTACGGAGTCCCCAAATAAACGCGAAAGCAATTTCATAAATCCATAGGGATAAATTATGAAAAGATATCAATAAAATGGGATGCCTCAATTTTTGCTCCATACCTGTGTTCTACTGCCTACGAGAATTATTCGGAAACCTAGTTCCATTCGTTTCAGCCCCGATTCACTTACGGACGTCCCCAAATAAACGCGAACGCATTTTCATAAATCCATAGGGATAAATTATAAAAATTTATCCATAATCGGGCCGCCTTAATTTTTGCTCCATACCTCGTGTACTACAGCCTACGAGAATTATTCGGAAATCCAGTTCCATTCATTTCAGCCCCGATTCAGTTACGGACGTCCCCAACTAAACGCGAACGCAATTCATAAATCCATAAGGATAAATTATGAAAAGATATCCATAAATCGGGCCGCCTCAATTTTTGCTCCATACCTCGTGAACTACAGCCTACGAGAATTATTCGGAAACCCAGTTCCATTCGTTTCAGCCCCGATTCACTTACGGACGTCCCCAAAAAATGCGAACGCAATTTCATAAATCCATAGGGATAAATTATGAAAAGATATCAATAAAATGGGCCGCCTCAATTTTTGCTCCATACCTCGTGTACTACTACCTACGAGAATTATTCGGTAACCCAGATCCATTCGTTTCAGCCCCGATTCACTTATGGACGACCCCAAATAAATGCGAATGCAATTTTATAAATCCATAGGGATAAATTATTAGAAGATATCCATAAAACGGGTTGCCTCAATTTTTTCTCAATACTCGTGTACTACGCCTAGAGAATTATTCGAAAATCTAGTTCCATTCGTTTCAGCCCCGATTCACTTACGGATGACCCCAAATAAACGAGAATGCAATATCATAAATACATAGGGAAAATTATTAGAAGATATCCATAAAACTGGCCGCCGCCTCAATTTTTGCTCCATACCTCGTGCACTACTACTGCCTACGAGAATTATTCGGAAACCCAGTTCCATTCATTTTAGCCCTGATTCATTTACGGACGACCCCAAATAAATGTAATTGTAATTTCATAAATCCATAGGGATAAATTATGAAAAGATATCCATAAAACGGGCCGCCTCAATTTTTGCTCCATACCTCGTGTACTACTGCCTACGAGAATTATTCGGAAACCCACTTCCATTCGTTTCAGCCCCGATTCACTTACGGACGACCCCAAATAACGCGAATGCAATTTCATAAATCCATAGGGATAAATTATTAGAAGATATCCACAAAACGAGTTGCCTCAATTTTTGCTCAATACTCGTGTCTACGCCTAGAGAATTATTCGGAAACCAATTCCATTCGTTTCAGCCCCCGATTCACTTACGGACAACCCCAAATAAACGCGAATGCAATTTCAAAATCCATAGGGATAAATTATGAAAATATATCCATAAATCGGCACGCCTCAATTTTTGCTCCATAACTCGTGTACTACTAGCCTACGAGAATTATTCGGAAACCTAGTTCCATTCGTTTCAGCCCCGATTCACTTACGGACGTCCCAAATAAACGCGAACACAATTTCATAAATCCATAAGGATAAATTATGAAAAGATATACATAAAACGGGCCACCTCAATTTTTGCTCCATACCTCGTGTACTACTGCCCACGAGAATTATTCGGAAACCTAGTTTCATTCGTTTCAGCCCCGATTCACTTACGAACGACCCCAAATAAACGCGAATGCAACTTCATAAATCATAGGGATAAATTATGAAAAGATATGCATAAACGGGCCACCTCAATTTTTGCTCCATATCTCGTGTATACTACTGCCTACGAGAGTTATTCAGAAACCCAGTTCCATTCGTTTCAGCCCCGATTTAATTACGGACGACCCCAAATAAACGCTAATGTAATTTCATAAATACATAGGGATAAATTATGAAAATATATCCATAAAACGGGCCGCCTCAATTTTTGCTCCATACCTCGTGTACTACTGCCTACGAGAATTATTCGGAAACCTAGTCCCATTCCTTTCAGCCCCGATTCACATACGGACGTCCCCAAATAAACGCGAATGCAATTTCAAAAATCCATAGGGATAAATTATAAAGATATCCATAAAACGGGCCTCCTCAATTTTTTCACCATACCTCATGTACTACTGCCTACAAGAATTATTCGGAAACCTAGTTCCATTCGTTTCAACCTCGATTCACTTACGGACGACACCAAATAAACGCAAATGCAATTTCATAAATCCATAGGATAAATTATGAAAAGATATACATAAAATGGGCCCCTCCATTTTTGCACCATACCTCGTGTATTACTGCCTACGAGAATTATTCAGATACATAGTTCCATTCGTTTCAGCCCCGATTCACTTTCGGACGACCCCAAATAAACGCAAATGCAATTTCAAAAATCCATAGGGATAAATTATGAAAAGATATCAATAAAATGGGCCGCCTCAATTTTTGCTGCACACCTTGTATATACTGCCTAGGAGAATTATTGGAAACTTAGTGCATTCGTTTCAACCCTGATTTACTTACGGACGACCCAAAATAAACGCGAATGCAATTTTAAATCCATAGGGATAAATTATTAAAAGATATCCATAAAATGGGTTGCTTCAATTTTTTCTCAATACCTCGTGTACTACGCCTAGAGAATTATTCGGAAATCCAGTTCCATTTGTTTCAGCCCCGATTCACTTACGGACGACCCCAAATAAACGCGAAATAATTTCATAAATCCATAGGGATAAATTTTTAGAAGATATCCATAAAATTGGCAGCCTCAATTTTTGCTCCATACCTCGTGTACTACTACTCCCTACGAGAATTATTCGGAAACCCAGTTCCATTCGTTTCAGCCCCGATTCATTTACGGACGACGCCAAATAAAAGCGAATGTAATTTCATAAATCCATAGGGATAAATTATGAAAAGATATCCATAAAACGGGGGGCCGCCTCAATTTTTTCTCCTCTACGTGTACTACTGCCCACGAGAATATTCGGAAACCCAGTTTCATTCGTTTTCAGCCCCGATTTCACTTACGGACGACCCCAAAATAAACGTGAATGCAATTTAATAAATCCATAGGGATAAATTATGAAAAGATATCCACAAAACGAGCCACCTCAATTTTGCTCCATACTCGTCGTACTACTACTGCCTACGAGAATTATTCGGAAACCTAGTTCCATTCGTTTCAGCCCCGATTTCACTTACGGACGTCCCCAAATAAACGCGAAGCATTTCATAATTCATAGGGATAAATTATGAAAAATATCTATAAAATGGGCCGCCTCAATTTTTTCACCATACCTCGTATACTAGGCCTACGAGAATTATTCGGAAACCTAGTTCCATTCGTTTCAGCCCCAATTCACTTACGGACGATCAAAAAAACGCGAATGCAATTTCATAAATCCATAGGATAAATTATGAAAGATATCCATAAAACGGGCTGCCTCAATTTTTGTACCATACCTTGTGTATACTCCCTACGAGAATTATTCGGAAACCTAGTTCCATTCGTTTAAGCCCTGATTCACATATGAACGTCCCCAAATAAATGCGAATGTAATTTCATAAATCCATAGGGATAAATTATGAAAATATATCCATAATGGGACACCTCAATTTTTGCTCCATACCTCGTGTACACAGCTACGAGAATTATTGGGAAACCCAGTTCCATTAGTTTCAGCCCCGATTTACTTACGGACGTCCCCAAATAAATGCGAAAGCAATTGCATAAATCTATAGGGATAAATTATGAAAAGATATCAATAAAACGGGATGCCTCAATTTTTGCTCCATACCTCGTGTTCTACTGCTACGAGAATTATTCGGAAGCCCAGTTTCATTCGTTTCAGCCCCGATTCACTTACGGACGATCCAAATAAACGCGAAGAAATTTCATAATCCATAGGGATAAATTATTAGAAGATATCCATTAAAACTGGCCGCCTCAATTTTGCTCCATACCTCGTGCACTACTACTGCATACGAGAATTATTCGGAAACCCAGTTCCATTCGTTTTAGCCTGATTCATTTACGGATGACCCCCAAAATAAATGTAAATGTAATTTCATAAATCCATAGGGATAAATTACGAAAAGATATCCATAAAAACGGGCCGCCTCAATTTTTCTCCATACCTCGTGTACTACTGCCTACGAGAATTATTCGGAAACCCACTTCCATTCGTTTCAGCCCCGATTCACTTACGGACCCAAAATGCGAATGCAATTCATAAATCCATAGGGATAAATTATTAGAAGATATCCACAAAACGAGTTGCCTCAATTTTTGCTGAATACCTCGTGTCTACGCCTAGAGAATTATTCGGAAACCGAATTCCATTCATTTCAGCCCGATTCACTGACGGACAACCCCAAATAAACCGGAATGCAATTTTCATAAATCCATTGGGATAAATTATTAGAAGATATCTATAAAACTGGCCGCCTCAATTTTGCTCCATATCTCGTGTACTACTACTCCCTACGAGAATTATTCGGAAACCCAGTTCCATTCGTTTTCAGCCCGATTCATTTACGGACGACCCCAAATAACACTAATGTAATTCATAAATACATAGGGATTAAATTATGAAAATATATCCATAAAAGGGCCGCCTCAATTTTTTGCTACATACCTCTTGTACAACTGCCTACGAGAATTATTCGGAAAACCTGTTCATTCGTTTCAGCCCCGATTCACTTACGGACGGACCCCAAATAAACGCAAATGCAATTTCATAAATCCATAGGGATACATTATGAAAAGATATCCATATAAACGGGCCGCCTCAATTTTGCTCCATACCTCGTGTACTATTGCCTACGAATTATTCGGAAACCTAGTCCCATTCGTTCAGCCCCGATTCACTTCACGGACGTCCCCAAAAATATGCGAATGGAATTTCATAAATCCATAGGGATATAATTATGAAAAAAGATATCCATAAAATGGGCCTCCTCAATTTTTTTCACCATACCTCATGTACTATACTGCCTACAAGAATTATTCGGAACTAGTCCATTCGTTTTCAACCCCGATTCACTTACGGACGAACCCAAATAAACGCGAATGCAATTTCATAAATCCATACGATAAATTATGAAAAGATATCCATAAAATGGGCCGCCTCCTCCAGTTTGCACCATACCTCGTGTATACTGCCTACGAGAATTATTCGGATACATAGTTCCATTCGTTTTCAACCCCGATTCATTACGGACGACCCCAAATAACGCAAATGCAATTCAATAATCCATAGGGATAAATTATGAAAGATATCATAACGGGAGCCTCAATTTTTGCCATACCTCGTGTACTATGCCTACGAGAATTATTCGGAAACTAGTCCCATTCGTTTCAGCCCCGTTTCACTCTTCGGACGACCCCAATAAACGCAAATGCAATTCCATAAATCCATAGGATAATTATGAAAAATATCAATCTTAAAACGGGCCGCCTCAATTTTTGCTGCACACCTTGTGTACTACTGCCTACAAATTATTCGGAAACTTAGTTCCATTCGTTTCAACCCTGATTACTTACGGACGACCCCAAATAA